>NC_061103.1:31678425-31688678 GCF_015104395.2 Macrobrachium nipponense | reverse complement strand
GAAATGGACATTAAACGATATTTGTGTCTTTATAAAGTATATATACATATATATAGTTATACTTATAATGTATAAATATATATAGACGTGTATGTATTAATGCATTTATTTATGTATGTTTGTATTATGTGTGTATGTATGTATTTATACATACATCGAGCTACAAATGTCCTTTAATATCTAATTCACTCTACCTCTGAATTCATATATTTTCATATATGTTAACCTAAGGGGAATGTTTTAGTCCTAAATTTGTTGGGTTCAATGGTTCGCGCCCGTGAGCCGACAAATTTCTTATCGACTAAAAAATTCCCCTTCGGTTAACATATATGAAAATATATGAATTCTGAGTTGGAGCGAATTAGATATTAAAGGACATTTGTAGCTCGATGCATATGTACATGAATCACGGTAATATGATATGACTGGTATGTATTTATGAATGAGGAATCATACACGCAATCCTCCGCAGTCGTAGAATGGTCTAAACCCTACGTATATATACACGACTTTTAAGACCGACCTACAGGGCGGCCACTCCAAAGCATAGTCGGCAGGGGCGTCCCGTTGGAAAGCGAGGCGAAGGAGAAGAAGAAAAGAAGGCGCTTTGACGGCAGACAAAGGGCTCCTCCCCAAATTCCTGATCGGTTCCAATACTGGGGTTCCTGAATTCTCGCTTTTCTTCATTTCTCTTCCCTTCTTCTCTCGCGCTACGTACGACATCCACAAATTCAGTAAAATCAGTGATTGTATGTTTGTTTGTGTTTAAGTAAGTCTTTCTTTAATTTATTAATGCTCCTTATTTCTTTTTGTGAATTTTTGTTTGTTCGTTTGATTGTATTTGAGTAAGCCTTTCTTTAATTCATTAATAACCCTTATATTTTTGTGTGAATTTTTGTTTGTTTGTATTTGAGTAAGTCTTTCTTTAATTTATTAATAATCCTTATTTCTTTTTGTTAATTTTTGTTTGTTTGTTTGTAGTTCAGTAAGTCTTTCTTTAATTCATTAATAATAATTATTTCTTTTTTGTGATTTTTTTGTGTTTATATTTGAGTAAGCCTTTCTTTAATTTATAAATGATCCCTATTTCTTTTTGTGATTTTTTTTCTTGTTTTTTGTTTGTATTTTTAGTAAGTCTTTCTTTAATTTATTAATGCTCCTTATTTCTTATTGTGAATTTTTTCTTTTATACTTCTACGTCATTCTCACATTCGCTTATATCTTTCTTTCCCTTCCTCGCGGTGCCTTTTGGTCACTTTTTCATTTCTCTGATTCTCACTCTCTATCTCGCCTCTTATGCAACATCCTCACATACTTCTAAATTGCTATTTATATATGTATGTATGTCTTTTGCATGGATATCTCCTCGTACACTCTTCTTCACCATCTTTTTTTTTTTTTTTTATGTCTTTTTTTTTTTCGTTCTTTTTTTTTTTGGGGGGGGAATGAAAAAAATACGTAGTTAACACTACTATACCATATGGAATTCACGGACGAATTACTCAGTATATGTTCAATTCATATGATTTTTTAAAAAAATACCTCCATGCGTATCTATGATTCATTATAAATAGTGTTTGCCCGTGTGTACTTATGTGCTTATAAACTAACAGAATATAATCAAGTTTATATACTTATGTGTAAATAAACTAATTGAATAAATCAAGTTTAGAGTTAACAAAGATAAACGCAATTAAACTAACCAGAACAGGTGTAATTAGCTGCCTTACATTAAAATGAAAGAAATAAATATTAGATACAGTTTTCTTCAAATAATTAAATCACTTAAAAGAAGATCTTAGAATGTTTTCGTATATAAAGATACAGAGAGAACTAACTTCGCTCACGAAATAAATTTCATGTTGTCTACTTCAAAATAAATTTAGAAAAAGCGTAAGTGAAATCTTCTGTATTTATCTTGGTAAGGAGGTGAAGGTTGACAGACCAGAATCTGCTGACAGATGGAACATACCTCAGGTGAAACAATCAGCTGTAAAATTGATACACTAACCACAATGTATTACAGAAAAGGATAAGTTAGTATGGAATGATGTAGCGAGTACCAGAATCACAGTTTATTTAAAAAGAGCTTGTTGGCACGCACGCACGCGCGCTGGAACCCGGGGCTGCTGTCTCCTCCACCCTCCCTATCCCCTACCTAATCGGCCTCACCCAGGATAGACAAACAGGTTTGCAGGACGAGTGTGGATGTCTCCACCTACCGTCTCCTTCCGCTACCTACTCTGCCTCACCCGAGGCGGACAAACCAGTTTGCAAGGTGTGGGTGGCTGTGTCATGTCTCCCTTACTGTCAGATCCCATCGGATCTCTTCGTCATAGATTATATAAAACGATGTGAAAACATCCAGCTATTCACTATACACAAAAACATCAAATTCGAACACAAAACCGCGAATAAAACACCATACACAAATTACTGCCTAACAATAAAAAAAAGTAAATGGAGATATGGCAACTGACAAAAAAAAAGAGAAAAAAATTCATTAAAAGGAAAAGGTCATTTACAATTTCATTGCACCGCCGCCGGCGGGGGTCGGTTCCATCAATGACTCTAAGTGGAAATGTTTAATCCCCGTAATTGTCATTAATGAGGCCATTTTATCCCGAGTACAAAATGAAAACACAATAATTGGATGCCGGACACCACCAAGATGCGCTGGGCAACATTTGATCTTTGTGTCTGACAAAGGACCGATTATTTTCATGGCGCTATTTGGTTAAAACCATAATCAACGTCGTTTAGTCAAATAGTTATATACAGCGAATTATCACTCGTTTGTCCACAATCGCTCTCACGGCCACCTGAATTACGGGCTGCTCTGCGAGCAAGAGCCCGTGCTAACATGAGGCCAGCTTAATCTAAAACAACAACAACAACAACACCAAAATAGTTTTTACGTTATTTTGTTAAACAGTGACACATTTAGGTGCAAACAAAATCTGATCTATGTAGCATAGTTGGTATGTACTTGGACAGGTGACCAAGTCAAGCCAGAAGCTATCGATAAATATGATCTTATCCATGGGGAATGGTGTGGGGCTAGCAACCTCACCTCAGAAATGAAATCTGTTGAAAATACGAAGGGAAAATCACACACAAATACATGAATGGAGTTAAAAAAATTAACAAATATTTGTGAAAAGAAAGCTGCAACCTCCCTGAGAGAGAGAGAGAGAGAGAGAGAGAGAGAGAGAGAGAGATAGATGAGCGCTTTTTTTAAGCCTTTATCCAAATAGATTATATCACCTAGCCAGATAATTTAGGTGTGATTCAGAAATTATCATTCCTAATTTTACCTCCAAAGGAAAATGGGTAAATAGTGCCTATTTCATATCTAAGTATTTGCAGCTTTCATAATCACACCCGGTTGAGAGTAGCTATTTATCCCTAACAAAAACGCTGAAGTAGGCCTTTGCAATTAATCATGTTATGGATAATTAATATTTGTGGAAAATTCTTGGAACTTTAGTGATAATCAAAAACTCCACGTAATTGAGCAAATGACAAGTATGAAGCCTGTATCTAATTTAAATTGATATAATAACTGTATCTATATCAAACATACATATTTTAAAACTTCAGTTGTACCCAATAAACTACGTGTCAATCATGTATTACTTTTATACCATTCCACATAAATAAAAATCTGTGAAACTGATGCTTAATTGAAACTGGTATTGTAGGAAGGTTAAAAACCACTTACATGTTGTACAACCGATTAATCGAATTACCCTTTATTTATTTATTTATTTATTTATTCTGTTCTCGGCAAAATCATAACTCATCTACATTTACTGGTCTCAGTGACCTGACATTAACGGTAGGTCAACTTTTCACTACATTTGCAAAGAGCTAATTGACTGATATATGATGTTTATTCGTTCTCGCACAGAAGCGAAATATGAAAAAGCAAAGTAGCGTAGGATCTGGCGCTGTATATTATTCTTCCAAACCGACGAGGATAACCATCGTTATTGTAATGCCAAAATGATATCTCCACTCTTTAGATGTATCAAATTTACAATTACTATCGCCAACACTTGGCTAATTACAATTGATAGGTGTATCTGCCCTGGTCCAATTCAAAATCGTAAATAAAAGGCATAACCACCTTATTACTCCAAATCTAGAATGGTAAATATTGTAAGTTATTCGAAATCTAGAATGATAAATATTGTAAGTTATTCGAAATCTAGAATGATAAATATTGTAAGTTATTCGAAATCTATAATGGTAAATATTGTAAGTTATTCGAAATCTAGAATAGTAAATATTGTAAGTTATTCGAAATCTAGAATGGTAAATATTGTAAGTTATTCGAAATCTAGAATGGTAAATATTGTAAGTTATTCGAAATCTAGAATGGTAAATATACTTATTTATAATCTGTAAATATGATTTTTCTAAAAATGACATAAAACATTTACTCAATAATTTAGTTGTAAGACTCATCACGGGAAAAGCGATTCGATACAGATGATAATAAATTGTACCTTGATTAATTACATTTCTTTATACGTCCCCTGATTTCTATATAATATCAACAGAAGAATGTGCAAAGTAGTGTGGGGTTGGTTTTTAAACCGATGCTACTTTTTATTTGATAATTTTTCTTCAGATAACAAAGTATAGGGTGGTACAATATAGAATACAATATTAGTCTTTCACCAACAAATTAAATTTCCATTAAATGCATCCATGCTATAAAAATTGTAAACAAATCCGTGTCATTTGAAACACTTCGATTTTAAGCAGATGAAAAATGAATCTGGTAATATTAATATTACCTCGTAATATCAACTGACTTGAATATCATAATGGTCTCAATTTGTGAGATCTAAATAAAAAAAATAGACGTATAATTATTGTAATTTCGTATAATTAAAAGTGGGCAGATTAGTTCAAATCAGTTTTGATGCACATTATTAAGTCTCTGGAACTGGGATATGATTTCGTAATAATTAGTTGGCCTGGAGCGAAAATATTTTACTTCTGAAGGACTGAATTTATTCGTTCCTACGTAGAGGGCCATCTTGAAAGTGGCCCAGGTTCCTGTCAGCCTTTAGATAATGATAGTAATGATTACTTTTTTTTTACTGTAACATGATGAATGACGTGAATCAATTAAAATAATTACTATTATTCACAGAATATTGAAGAATGACATGAATCATCAAATAATAATAATTACTATTGTAACATGAAAAATCACGTGATTCATCAAATAATAATAATTACTATTGTAACATGAGGAATGACATCCATCGTCTAATAATAATTAATCATTATTATTATAACAGGAAGAATGACATGAATCATCAAATAATAATAATAATTTTATTGTAACATGAAGAATGACATGAATCTCATAATAATAATTACTACTATTGTAACATGAAGAATGACATGAATCATCTAATAATAATTAATTATTATTCACAGTAACATGAAGAATGACATGAATCATCAAATAATAATAATTACTATTATATACAGTAACATAACAATGACATAAATCAAATCAAAATTTATGTTCACAAAACACGTAAATATTAATAACAGAAGAAAATTCGAGAAAATTCGAGTGCTTTCCCTGTTTCCATAATCAATGCAAAGGCTAAAACAGAGATTTTATTTCTGCCAAAAACTGAAAACTAAGTATCAAGTTTTAAAAGTCATAAAAAGACTGGAATGCAAAGCTGTCTCCTATCTAAATTTTTTTTCAAGTGTAAAGAGTTAGGAAGCCATGCAACAAGAATGCAAGGATTTGCACCAGATAGTTTCATTAACAACTCTCATCTGTTCCGTCAACTTTAAACTCTCCTCTCTCTCTCTCTCTCTCTCTCTCTCTCTCTCTCTCTCTCTCTCTCTCTCTCTCTCTCTCTCTCTCTCTTTTAACGTCAATATGCGAGAATTCTATAAGGGATCAAAGAGCGCTCGAAAAGCACATCTGTCTGCTTGCACAGCGGAGATGCTTCAATCAACATAATTACTATTTTGCTTTTATTCGGTGCTTCTACAATAACAGCCTCCGAAACTCGATGTTTACGAAAAGCGCGAGAGCGAAAAAAAGAACAACAGAACAAAGGCGCCGATAACAGAAGAGTCGCGAGAGGTCTGAAACAAAATGAGGCAACCCATTTTGATATTATAATCTTGTTCTTCAATTCTACACCAGCATCTGCATTTTGAGCCTTCATTAAGAATGCCAGTTTGCATTCTACAAAGCAGCACGTGCAACGACGACTACTTTAATCATGGGTTAAAATATATGCCTATGTGTTTCGTGAATGTATCTTTCAACAGTTTACAACAACGGTGTCCCCATCTTTCAAAGAGCATGGACTTTCCCTCGTTGAGTCATTAAAATGCAATTTAGAACATGATTCACAATGTATATGGAAGAGACTCATCATTACAAACTGATGAATAATCTTTCTGGTATTAAACCAACTTTCAAGTAAAGGAACATATTCACCCACATTAAAGTAAATCACCACCTACTGATAACAAAGTAACGGAGAGATGACTTTTGTTGAATTGGGACCTCCCCTCCCCCCTTCATCTACCACAGTCATTTCCATTTGCTAGATAAACACTACAGTAAGCAATATATGCTTATGATGGAATGGAATATACTATTTAAGCCAAAGTAAGCGATGAAACCTATGAGGTCATTCAATGCTGAAAGGGAAATTGTGAATAAAAAAGGTTTGAAAAGAAAACCTCTCAGTTGCACTACGAGACAACTGTGAGGAGAGGGTGGAAAGTAAGACGGACGAAAGATGATATGAGTGGAGGTACAGTAAAAGGAATGTTAGTGGTTGCAGTTAGGGGCCGAAGGGACGCTGCAAAGAACCTTAAGCAATGCTTACAAGTGCACTACCGCATGAGGTGCACTGACGGGGAATATAAAGTTTACCGTAAATTATTTTTTGCTTCTGCAACAGACATTCGGTTTATGCAGAAACTGGGAAATACTTCCATTTTCAAAAAAAAACTGTTCACGTCCTTCGAAATTTGGATCACATTTAGACAGACATCGCCTCTCAATACTCGCATTTAGATAGACATCACTTCTCAATACTCGCAGTTAGACAGACATCACCTCTCAATACTCGCAGTTAGGCAGACATCACTTCTCAATATTCGCATTTAAACAGATATCCTTCTCAATATTCGCATTTAGACTGATATCACTTCTCAATATTCGCAATTAGACTGATATCACTTCTCAATGTTCGCATTTAGACAGACGTCACTTTTCATTATTTGCATTTATCGCATTTAGACAGACATCACTTCTCAGTGCTCGCATTTAGACAGACATAACTTCTCAATACTTGCATTCAGACAGATATCACTTCTCAATACTCGCATTAGACAGACGTCACTTTTCATTATTTGCCTTTAGACAGACATCACTTCTCAATACTCGCATTTAGACAGACATCAGTTATCAATATTCGCATCCAGACAGACATAACTTCTCAATACTCGTATTAAGACAGACATAACTTCTCAATACTCGCACTTAGACAGACATCACTTCTCAATACTCGCATTCAGACAGACATCACTTCTCAATACTCGCATTCAGACAGACATCACTTCTCAATACTCGCATTCAGACAGACATCACTTCTCAATACTCGCACTTAGACAGACATCACTTCTCAATACTCGCATTCAGACAGACATCACTTCTCAATACTCGCACTTAGACATAACTTCCTCAATAATCGCATTCAGACGACATAACTTCTCAATACTCGCATTCAGACAGACATCAATTCTCAATACTCGCATTCATCAGACTCTTTCTCATACTCCATTTAGACAGACATCACTCTCATATTCGCCATTTCAACAGACATAACTCTCAATACTCGCATTCAGACCCGACATCAACTTCTCAATCTCGCATTTCAGACAGAACATAACTTCTCAATACTCGCATTTAGACGACCATCACTTCTCAATATTCGCATTCAGACAGACATCACTTCTCAATACCTCGCATTCCTGACAGACATCACTTCTCAATTACTCGCATTCAGACAGACATCACTTCTCATACTCGCAATTTCAGACAGACTCACTTCGCTATTCGCATCAGACAGACACACTCTCATTACTCGCATTCAGAAGATCAACTTCTCAATACTTGCATTCAGACAGATATCACTTCTAAATAAAAGACTAATCAATTTTCATTTTCTCGGAGATGTTTTCACTCTTACAAACAAAACACACTCATTTATAAGCCACTTCACGAACTTGAGTTACAGTAATCAATTAGGATCCAAGTCGAAGCAGAGAGAGAGAGAGAGAGAGAGAAGAGAGAGAGAGAGAGAGAGAGAGGTTTTGAAAAAGCAAGGAAAACCTTTAATGGTTCTCTGCTATTTATAACTCCTCTTACGTCACATTTCATTTCAGCAACTTAAATGACTCTCGTCAACGTTAACTGGAGTTGTAATGGGATCAGGGCAGTGGCTCATGAGTTTGGATTTCATTTATTTGACAGTTAATTCTGTATTATTGACTTAACTGTATCATGCATCAGCATTTTTTTTTTATCATTTTTCGAAATGTATTCGCGAATCTCTTCATCATAGACCACTGCGGTTTTTGCATCCTAGAAAAAAATGGAGCACTAAATATAAAACAAAAGGCTTTATTTCATTAAATAGTTTTGCTTTGATGTTCTGAATGAAATACTCTCTCTCTCTCTCTCTCTCTCTCTCTCTCTCTCTCTCTCTCTCTCTCTCTCTCTCTCTCTCTCTCTCTCTCTCTCTCTCTCTCAATCTACTTGAATATTAAATGTCCGTATACGTGCGGATATATACATATTTACACAAATTTCTTTGCCCTTCATTTGACGAAAAGGGCTTCATTATGTTATATCTGTATTAATGGCTTATATTGATAAACGTACCCCAACAATTATGGAAATCCAGAAATCAAGAGGTCATTGTAAACTATATATAGAGAAATACTCGTGAAAGTAAACATTTCATTCTATTTATGCACATATATACATTTTATACTTATGCCCACGGTTGAATATATGTATATCTATAAGCAATTTTCTAAACACCCTGAACTGTGGCTATGAGGAATTTATCTAGTTATAACTGTGATTTTATATTCCGATAGAGTAATATCTATGTCATTTGCTATGACTTGCGAAAATACTACCATACTCTGTTTTTTTCCATCTGTCCATCCGCCTGAGGTGTTTTAGTATGGTAACACTGCGTCCCGGGCTTTGGATAGTTACATTCAGCTTACATTCAACAATTATAATAATATCCTATTTCAAATATTAACGGTGTAATTCGCATACAGTAAATTATTAAAACACTTTTCAGTTGCAAATGTACACCCAGATATCCTTTTATTTACCTAAAACTTACACATAGCGTAACTATCTAAAGCCCGGGACGCAGAGTTACCATACAAAACACCACAGGCGGGTGGACAGATGGAAAAAAACAGTATAGTTTAGAATATTTATATAACTGAAAAATAAAACCTCTTTGTTGCATTGCATTTGAGAGTTATCTGAAATATCTGAAATAACTGATTAATATTTGCAAAATAATAAAAGAAAAAAATTCACTTCAGTTTGAATAGTAAATGCGAATTTGACTTGCATTTGAAATCAATGAAACTATTTTAATAACCAAACGATAAACTGCTTCCAATAATGAAGACAACACTCTGAGTCACACGAAAGTTCAGGACAATATTAATGCTAGAGAGAGAGAGAGAGAGAGAGAGAGAGAGAGAGAGAGAGAGATGACTCCAAAAGCTGAGACGTCAAACGCTTGTTCCCTTATATCTCATTTTTATAACTTAGCCTTTTTCCCTCTCTCCTCCCCTTCTTAATTTCCTGAGAATAATGACCTACTTGGTTTTCTCCCTCTGGTCCCTTTTAAAGTGGACCAAGATTCCTTGAGAGATTTAAGGCGCGCAATAACATCACTGTAATGCAAATTGACCATTAAGTATTAATTTGTCTTTGTTTTTTTCCTTGTCTCATCATCAGTAGATTGATCTATTTTGCGAGTTAATTTCAACGCTGTGCTGGAATTGTAGCTCCACCGAGATTCAACAGAAATCAATGAAAGGGACGAAAAATATGGGAAGAGGGGGAAACTTTATGAAACGGATAATAACACTGAACAAATGAAAGTAGCTCACCAATACCTGCTGTACTTAAAAGT
>NC_061103.1:31668425-31675925 GCF_015104395.2 Macrobrachium nipponense | reverse complement strand
TGTGTGTGTATCAGCAATTATGATTATATGAAAACATACCCTAACCACTAGAAGTTGGAACTGTTCTTTTTTTTTCTTTATTTTTAGGGAACTTTCCTCAGACATTTCCCACCACCTCACCTCATCCCTTCAGAGAAATACTATCTCAAACACTTTGCGTTTTAGTCATCGGATTCCAATACACCTCTTCTTTCCCACTTGGCAACTTTATTTACTTTTGTCCCGCTCCGCCCATTTTTAGCTTTCGCTTTAATGAGGCTCAGGACGAGGAATGGAAATTATATATTATTTCTCCATCATAATGAGGCGGTTATTTCTTGTCTCCTGTAGAAGGGGACTTATTTCTTGTCTCCAGTAGAAGGGGACTATTTCCTTGCTCCTGTAGAAGGGGACTTATTTCTTGTCTCCGTAGAAGGGGATCTTGCTTCCTTTTTTCCGTCACCTTCTCCTGTAGAAGGGGCTTATTTTTCTTGTCTGTAGAAGGGGGACTCTTTGTCTCCTTGTAGAAGGGGGAACTTTATTTCTTGTTCTCCGTAGAAGGGGAACTTATTTCTTGTCCTTCCTGTTTTAAGGGGGAAGGGAACTTATTGCTTGTCTTTTTCTTCTCTTCCTGTAAAGGGGAACTTATTTCTTGCTCCTCCTTCTTAGAAGGGGGCTTATTTCTTTGTCCTCCTGTAAAAAGGGGCTTATTTCTTGTCTCCTGTAATAAGGGGAACTTATTTTCTTTGGTCTCCTGTAGAAGGGGATTATTTGCTTGTCTCCTATAGAAGGGGGCTTATTTCTGTCTCCTGTAAAAGGGGGCTTATTTCTTGTCTCCTGTAAAAGGGGGGACTTATTCTTTTCTTGTCTCCTTGTATAGGGGAACTTATTTCTTGTCTCAAAATGTTAGAAGGGGGTGATTTATTTCTTGTCTCCTGTAGAAGGGGACTTATTTCTTGTCTCCTGTAGAAGGGGACTTATTGCTTGTCTCCTGTAGAAGGGGACTTATTTCTTGTCTCCTGTAGAAGGGGACTTATTCTTGTCTTCCTTGTAGGGGGGGATTATTTCTTGTCTCCTGTAGAAGGGGGACTTATTTCTTGTCTCCTGTAGAAGGGGACTTATTTCTTGTCTCCTGTAGAAGGGGGCTTATTTCTTGTCTCCTGTAGAAGGGGACTTATTTCTTGTCTCCTGTAGAAGGGGACTTATTTCTTGTTCTGTTATTTCCTTGAAAAGGGGAAATTATTTCTTGTCTCTGTAGAAGGGAACTTACTTGCTGTCTTCTTTTTCTTGTAGAAAGGGGGCTTATTTTCTTGTCGGCCTTTGTTAGAAGGGGACTTATTTCTTGTCTCCTGTAGAAGGGGACTTATTTCTTGTCTCCTGTAGAAGGGGACTTATTTCTTGTCTCCTGTAGAAGGGGACTTATTTCTTGTCTCCTGTAGAAGGGGGCTTATTTCTTGTCTCCTGTAGAAGGGGACTTATTTCTTGTCTCCTGTAGAAGGGGACTTATTTCTTGTCTCCTAGAAGGGGACTTATTTTCTTGTCTCCTGTTAGAAGGGGACTTATTTCTTTTTCCTTTAGAAAGGGGACTTATTTCTTTTGTCCTCCTGTAGAAGGGGGCTTATTTCTTTTCTCTGTAGAAAGGGGGACTTATTTCTTGTCTCCTGTAGAAGGGGGCTTATTTCTTGTCTCCTGTAGAAGGGGACTTATTTCTTGTCTCCTGTAGAAGGGGACTTATTTCTTGTCTCCTGTAGTAATTGTTCTTGATTTCTTGTCTCCTGAAAAAAAGGTGACTTATTTCTTGTCTCCTGTAGAAGGGGACTTATTTCTTGTCTCCTTTAGAAGGCGGCACACTACGTATGACATGAGGACGTTTCATGTTGTATTCTTCATTTTTTTTTTCGTTTACTGGAATACTTGCAAGTCAATAAATATATTAATGAATGCATTTCATCTTTTATTCATTACTGTCACCATACAAAGGAAACGAAATTTAAAGGTTAACTGATCATCAATAAATATATCCAAGTAATTTAAATGACTCTTGACCATAATTCCTTGATAATTTTTCATGAACATGCAATATATAAACACACAAACGAATATTTGTCTTCATAAAATGTATCCTTGTTTGCATATATATATATATATATATATATATATATATATATATATATATATATATATAATATATATATATATATATATATATATATATATATATATAGAGAGAGAGAGAGAGAGAGAGAGAGAGAGAGAGACCTTACCTTACAGATCTTACAGATCGTTCGGGTTTCCCCAGATCCCTCAGTGTGAGGCACCTCTAATGTCTACCAGAGAAAAGAGAGAGAGAGAGAGAGAGAAATTCACTGTAATGAGACACACAGGAATGTCAATTACCTTCGTTTTCGAAGTAACTTAAAAGTACATAAAATTCGAACGAGTGATTTCTCCTCTGTATTTTCTGTTCTAGAAAAAAAAAATAAAAAATAAGTCGAATGATGGAAGGTTAAAAAACCACATCTACCAGCAGAGAGAGAGAGAGAGAGAGAGAGAGAGAGAGAGAGAGAGAGAGAGAGAGAGAGAATTTAAAAAAAGATAAATTCCAAGCTTACTTCTACATTTCCCCGGATCCCATTAAAACTCGGGAACGTCGAGGAAAGTCATTAAATGACTGAAATGAAAAAAGAAATGAAAAGTGAAGCAAGAACGCTATATAGTCAAGAGTCTGTATGGCTCGCTACTTTCAACGAAATATCCTTTTTTAATATTTTTTTTTTTTTTAATCACAGGATGGATCCGTATCGCTTTATAATTTATTTTTCTGGCGGTGGGTGGGTGGGTGGGTGGGTGGGGGGGGGGGGGGGATACAGCTCCAGTTTTTTTAAATGCAGAAAGTATATTGAGGTTGACATATGCCGTCGGAATTCTAGGAATATTGAAGAGATATTTTTCCTCTTTTTGAATATAGTTGTAAATCTCAAGTACTCGAGATGTTTTAAAAATCCAAATGTAAATGTATAACGAATGTGTAATCTCCGACAAAACTCTTCCAAATACTCGCAGCGTCGACAAATGAATGAATGAATCTGTTCAGAGGGGGCATTTGTTCATTTGCATACATTATTCCAAAATTCATCTGCTCATTAACATATCTCCTATGCCATACTTCCCTCCAACGTTTACTCAGACCCTTTTCTGTAATTTGCATTGCTTTGCTTCTTTTTCTGTGTATATTTCTTTTTCCTTTGCTTTCTTTTGCTTTCCTTCTTTTTCTGCTTATATTTATTATTGCTTTGCTTCTTTTTCTGCGTATATTTCATTCTGCTTCGCTCCTTTTTCCTGCGTATTTCATTCTGCTTTGCTTCTTTTTCTACGTATATTTTCTTTTTCCTTTGTTTCTTTTCTGTGTATAGTCCTTTTTCGTATGCTTTCTTTTTTGCTTTGCTTTCCTTCTTTTTCTGCTTATATTTATTATTGCTTTGCTTCTTTTTCTGCGTATATTTCATTCTGCTTCGCTTCCTTTTCTGCATACGTTTCTTTTAGCTTTGCTCCTTTTTCTGCGTTTATTTCTTTTTGTATTGCTTCTTTTTCTGCGTATATTTCTTTTTGTTTTGCTTGCCTTTCTGCGTATATTTCTTTTCGGCTAACGCGGTCATCTGTATATGGCACATTACAAATGATCCTAATTTTCCATTATCTAAGCTGAAAATTCCACCTTGTAATCCTACGTACGAAGACAGACAGACAGACAGACCAGACAGAACATACAGACAGACGACAGACAGACAGACAGACACAATATATATATATATATATATATATATATATATATATCTATATATATATATATATATATTAATATATATATATATATATTATATATATATATATATATATATATACACATACAAAGCTTTCAGGAATTTTTTTCCATAGTCTTCAAGAACATCTTTTTCTTTGCTGCATCTTGAAAATTATACTATTTCAGCCACCTTTTCTTGTCACGTTAATGTCCCGTTTTTCGGAGAAACTCAATGTTCTTAATTACAATTATAGGTTTAATCCTTACCGTGTTTCTTGCCAGCATTCGCTAGCTTCTATTTTTGCTTTTGTTTTCTACAACTTGAAGCTTTAGAAACTGCTTCAATGTTATCAATTAATCTGTTTCTTCTGTCTATCCTGTGTAGCAACACAAACTCTCCCACACTTTTTCCTCTCTCTCTCTCTCTCTCTCTCTCTCTCCGTCTCTCTCTCTCTCTCTCTCTCTTCCTCTCTCTCTCGTGTGGTTTTGGAACAAATTTTCTTGAAGGACGTATTTCCAATCTTAAAGGCCCACTTACTACTATAATTTCTACTAAGTTCTTTCCATTCCTAACTCAATTCCAGACAAGCATCGCTGAATTTATTGTGAGAATTTGTTCTGTTATATATTATTTTCACTTCATAATCATCAGAATATCTGTTATATATTCTTCACTTATTCCATAATCATCAGAATATCCGTTATAATATTCATCACTTCCATAATCTTCAGAATTTTCCGTTAAATATTCTTCACATTCCATAATCATCAAAGAATTTCTGTTATTTATTCTTCACTTCCATAACCCTCAGAATTTCCGTTATATATTCTTCACTTCCATAATCCTCAGAATTTCTGTTTTTATTCTTCTTCCTTCCATAATCATCAGAATTTGTTATTTATTCTTCACTTCCATAATCCTCAGAATTTCCGTTATATATTCTTCACTTCCATAATCCTCAGAATTTCCGTTATATATTCTTCACTTCCATAATCATCAAATTTCTTTTATTTATTCTTCACTTCCGTAATCATCAGAATTTCTGTTATATATTCTTCACTTCCATAATCAATCTCATTAATGTTTTAATAGTTATCTTGGCGCAATTGTGTCGTTGTATTATCATCTCTACCATCTTCGTTCTGACGTTTCACGAAAGCGGAGTTCAGACAAATAGTGATATTCTACGAATGTTGACTGACAGGTGACCAGCTTTTTTGGCGTTGAAAAACAAATTAGTGTTATTAGGAGATCAAAGGTTCTCGTGATAAAGACGATAATGCAGAATTCTGACCTACGGATTTTGTTCGACTAAGACACCGTGAATTAAGCTGGCCTTATACCAGCACAGGCTCATGCTTCTGGGGCAACCCATAAATAGGCGTGGCATTAACGACTGACAATATATGATTAATTTATCGATTTCGTTAATTATTAATAAGTTATGTAAGCTCAGGTCTCAAATAATTAATTCTGATTATGGTAAACGTAATATAAAGATTGTAACTTTTTAGTAATTTCTATTAAGAGTTCTGTGAACGAATAACAATCAATCTTTATACAATCTTTCTGATGCAATTTCTCTCTCTCTCTCTCTCTCTCTCTCTCTCTCTCTCTCTCTCAATAGAGATCTCTCTCTGCGCCTGCCACTCAATCAGGTGGAGAATGCCAATAGTATTATTTGTTTTCGAAAGAGATGTATACTTTTACGTGAAAATGTAGGTTGAAAAGTTTTCTCGGTGGAAATAGTGAACAGTATTCTATTGTATTTTGTGTCTGGTGATTTACTAACAAAGCAAAAAACCATGCTACGGTACGCTTGCTTGTATTGATTTAGGTACAGAATTTCAGCTCATATTTTTTTTTAAACAAATGACGTTCACAAACAAAAATTAATTTTATTAATGTTTTTTTCAACTAATCATTAGGAAATTTACGTAAACATGCATTCTAATCCTTCATATGACATTAAAAAATTGAGAAAAGTTTACGGAGAATCAACTGCAGTTACTTTGGAATTAATTATTATAAAAATCAGTAGATATTAAAAACTGTGAGTTAGCAACCACGTACAAGATGAAATTGACAGAAATCATATGAATTAATGTTAGAAGAATATTTAATCAATAATTTCGTTCCGCTTACAAAGCCCTTCTCTATATTACTTGCACCCCAAAACCCACATTTCTATGTCACCAATATTCAGTTTGTACTAATTGTAACCACGGTGGTAGCCATCATAATCGTGTGTGTGCGTGTGTGTGTAACGTGAAATATTTTCAAGAATTATTAACACTGACATTATCAATACAAATAAAGACTTGGCTTATTTGGTCCCAGAATACAGACATTCACTGGCAAAATATTACTGCCATATTAAGTAATAAACATTTTTATAATTTCAGGAAGTCATACTTCCTGTATATAAAAAGTATAGAAAAGGACATATACGTCTACTACATTCACTTCACACTACAAGTATCTCTCTCTCTATACATCCAAGACTGTAATCAATCTCCTTTTATTTAACAGGGCGACTGGATCTATTCCATCCCGCCAACGCCAGGCTGAGAATAATCTGGCACATATCCCTCGCTGACAGCAGCTAATGGCTGGACAGGATTATCATATCACCTGTCGGGCGCAAAATCCAAAAATGGTCTTTTCAAATGGACGCCTTCCCTATCAATCTCAGCTTCGGAGTGAATCGTTTAATTGAATTCGCTTTTTGCAATACAGTTATTTCCAGCCTACAACTACAACACTGCTCCTACCTATACAACTACAACACTGCTCCGCCTCAAAACAAGTGGAAACGCTTCCGTTGTGTTTTTGTGCGCTGTGCTGTTAATGGAGTCGATTGAAAAATACCCAGCCAAACAAAAACACCTCTGCTTTCGGCACCGAACAGTTTTTTTTCACGTTTGGTAGACGACTGTTGCAGGTTGGTAGGTTTAATTAATTCAGGAGTTAGCAGTCGCTAAAGTCACCCTTTTCCATATTAATTTCATATAAAAACGGAACTTAAATAGGGAAAAAATTAAAAATAAAAAAAAATAAAAACGGGTGGGTATTTAATTTGATGGATATGACCTTTGTGGTGTTGATAAATTAATTAAAAAATTCAGAATTTAGCAGTCTCAAGGTAAATTTTGTCATTTTCCATTTTAATAAATTCATACGGAACTTTATAAAAACAAAAATAAATAAAACAAAAAAATTAGGTATTTTACTTTAGGAAGAAAACTTTTCCTTTGTGGGGCTGATAAAAAAAAAAAAAGAATTATTTCAGAATTAGCAGTTCGCTAAGTCATTTTCATTTTAATGTCATGTGGGGAGTTAACTTAAAAAAAATAAAAAAAAATAATAAAAAAAATAAAAACCGGGTATTTTTACTTTCGGGAGACCTTTGTGGAAAAAAAGGTAGTTAATTTTGAATTTAGCAGTCGCTAAAGTCATTTCCATATTAAGTTTCATGCGGTACTTAAATAAAAAAAAAATAAAAAATAAAAAAATAAAAACGGGGAAAGGTATTTTACTTTAGGAAGGTAGAACCATTGTGGGGCCTGATAAAAAAAGAATGAATTCAGAATTTAGCAGTTGCTAAAATAATTTTTTCCATATTAATTCCATACCGATCTTGAAAAACAAAAACAAAACAAAAGGGAGGGGGGATTTCCCTTTTGGAAAGATCTTTGTGGAGTAGATAAAAACAAAA
>NC_061103.1:31659128-31667925 GCF_015104395.2 Macrobrachium nipponense | reverse complement strand
ATAATCTTCAAGAAGATTTTATTTCTTTGCTGCATCTTGAAAATTGTTCACTATTTCACCCAGCTTTTTCTGTCACGTTAATGTCCTGTTTTTCGGAGAAACTCAATTTTCTTAATTACAATTATAGGTTTATCCTTACCATGTTCTTGCCAGCATTCGCTAGCTTCTATTTTTGCTTTTGTTTTCTACAACTTGAAGCTTAGAAACTGCTTCAATGTTATCAATTAATCTGTTCTTCTGTCTATCCTGTGTAGCAACACAGACTCTCACACTTTTCTCTCTCTCTCTCTCTCTCTCTCTCTCTCTCTCTCTCTCTCTCTCTCTCTCTCTCTCTCTCTCTCTCTCTCTCTCTCTCGTGTGGTTTTGGAACAAATTTTCTTGAAAGACGTAATTCCAATCTTCAAGGCCCACTTACAACATATTTCTACTAAGTTCTTTCTATTCCTAACTCAATTCCAGACAAGCATCGCAGAATTTATTGTGAGAATTTCTGTTATATATTATTCACTTCCATAATCATCAGAATTTCTGTTATTTATTCTTCACTTCCATAATCATCCAATTTCTGTTATTTATTTTTCACTTCCATAATCATCAGAATTTCCGTTATATATTCTTCACTTCCATAATCATCAGAATTTCTGTTATATATTTTTCACTTCCATAATCATCAGAATTTCTGTTTTATATTCTTCACTTCCATAATCATCAGATTTTCCGTTAAATATTCTTCACTTCCATAATCATCAGATTTTCTGTTATATATTCTTCATTTCCATAATCATCAGATTTTCCGTTATATATTCTTCACTTCCATAATCAATCTCATTAATGTTTTAATAGTTATCTTGGCGCAATTGTGTGTCAGTGGTATCATCATCTCTACCATCTTCGTTCTGACATTTCACGAAAGCGGAGTTCAGACAAATAGTGATATTCTACGAATGTTGACTGGCAGGTGACCAGCTTTTTGGCGTTGAAAAATTAGTGTTATTAGGAGATCAAAGGTTCTCTGATAAAGACGGATAATGCAGAATTCTGACCTAAGGATTTTGTTCGACTAATGACACCGTGAATTAAGCTGGCCTTATACCAGCACAGGCTCATGCTTCTGGGGCAACCCATAAATAGGCGTGGCATTAACGACAGACAATATATGATTAATTTATCGATTTCGTTAATTATTAATAAGTTATGTAAGCTCAGGTCTCAAATAATTAATTCTGATTATGGTAAACGTAATATAAAGATTGTAACTTTTTAGTAATTTCTATTAAGAGTTCTGTGAACGAATAACAATCAATCTTTATACAATCTTTCTGATGCAATTTCTCTCTCTCTCTCTCTCTCTCTCTCTCTCTCTCTCTCTCTCTCTCTCTCTTTTCAATAGAGATCGCTCCTGCCACTCAATCAGGTGGAGAATGCCAATAGTATTATTTGTTTTCGAAAGAGATGTATACTTTTACGTGAAAATGTAGGTTGAAAAGTTTTCTCGGTGGAAATAGTGAACAGTATTCTATTGTATTTTGTGTCTGGTGATTTACTAACAAAGCAAAAAACCATGCTACGGTACGCTTGCTTGTATTGATTTAGGTACAGAATTTCAGCTCATATTTTTTTTTAAACAAATGACGTTCACAAACAAAAATTAATTTTATTAATGTTTTTTTCAACTAATCATTAGGAAATTTACGTAAACATGCATTTCTAATCCTTCATATGACATTAAAAAAATTGAGAAAAGTTTACGGAGAATCAACTGCAGTTACTTTGGAATTAATTATTATAAAAATCAGTAGATATTAAAAACTGTGAGTTAGCAACCACGTACAAGATGAAATTGACAGAAATCATATGAATTAATGTTAGAAGAATATTTAATCAATAATTTCGTTCCGCTTACAAAGCCCTTCTCTATATTACTTGCACCCCAAAACCCACATTTCTATGTCACCAATATTCAGTTTGTACTAATTGTAACCACGGTGGTAGCCATCATAATCGTGTGTGTGCGTGTGTGTAACGTGAAATATTTTCAAGAATTATTAATACTGGCTTTATTAATACAAATAAAGACTTAGCTTCTTTGGTCCAGAATACAGAGATATCACTGGAGAAAATATTACTGCCATTATTAAGTAATAAACATTTTTATAATTTCAGGAAGTCATACTTCCTGTATATAAAAAAGTATAGAATAGGTCATATACGTCTACTACATTCAGTTCACACTACAAGTATCTCTCTCTCTATACATCCAAGACTGTAATCAATCTCCTTTTATTTAACAGGGCGACTGGATCTATTCCATCCCACCAACGCCAGGCTGAGAATAATCTGGCACATATCCCTCGCTGACAGCAGCTAATGGCTGGACAGGATTATCATATCACCTGTCGGGCGCAAAATCCAAAAATGGTCTTTTCAAATGGACGCCTTCCCTATCAATCTCAGCTTCGGAGTGAATCGTTTCATTGAATTCGCTTTTTGCAATACAGTTATTTCCAGCCTACAACTACAACACTGCTCCTACCTATACAACTACAACACTGCTCCGCCTCAAAACAAGTGGAAACGCTTCCGTTGTGTTTTTGTGCGCTGTGCTGTTAATGGAGTCGATTGAAAAATACCCTGGCAAACAAAAACACCTCTGCTTTCGGCACCGAACAGTTTTTTCACGTTTGGTAGACGACTGTTGCAGGGTTGGTAGGGAAATGAATTCAGGAGTTAGCAGTCGCTAAAGTCATTTCCCTTTTAATTTCATACGGAACTTAAATAAAAAAAAAATAAAAATAAAAAAATAAAAACGGCGTATTTTATTTTAGGGAGAAGACCTTTGTGGTGTTGATAAAAAAAGAACTAATTCAAAATTTAGCAATCTCTAAAGTCATTTCCATATTAATTTTATACGGAACTTAAATAAAAAAAAAAAATAAAATAAAAAATAAAAACAGGATAAATAAAAACAGGGTATTTTACTCTAGGAAGAATATTTTTGTGGGGCTGATAAAAAAAAAATTAATTCAGAATTTAGCAGCCGAAGTCATTTCCATTTTAATTTCATGAGGAACTTAAATAAAAATAAAAAAATAAAAACAGGGTATTTCTACTTTAGGGAGAAGACCTTTGTGTTGTTGATAAAAAAGAATTAATTCAGAATTTAGCAGTTGCTAAGTGATTTCCATATTAATTTCATACGGAACTTAAATAAAAAAAATAAAAATGAAAATAAAAAAATAAAAACAGAGTATTTTACTTTAGGAAGAAGACCTTTGTGGAGTAGATAAAAACTAAATTTAATTGAGAATTTAGCAGTCGCTAAAGTCATTTCCATATTAATTTCATACGGAACTTAAATAAAAAAAGAAAATGAAAACGGGGTATTTTACTTTAGGAAGTAGACCTTTGTGGGGCTGATAAAAAAAGAATTAATTCAGAATTTAGCAGTTGCTAAAATAATCTCCATATTAATTCCATACCGAACTTGAAAAACAAAAACAAAACAGGGATTTCCCTTTTGGAAGAAGATCTTTGTGGAGTAGATAAAAACAAAATTTAATTTAGAATTTAGCAGTCGCTAAAGTCATTACCATATTAATTTCAAGCGTAACTTAAAAAAAAAGCGTAACTTAAAAAAAAAAGTTATTTTACTTTAGGGAGAAAACCTTTGTGATGTTGATAAAAAAAGAGAATTAATTCAGAATTTAGCAGTCGCTAAAATAATTTCCATATTAATTTCATACCGAACTTGAATATAGCAAGAAAAAAACAGGGTATTTAATTTTGGAAGAAGACCTTTGTGGAGAAAATAAAAAAATTTAATTCAAAAGTTAGCAATCGCTAAAATAATTTCCATGTTAATTTTCATATGGAACATAAATAAAAAAGAAAAATAAGTTTATCTAAGTCTATCACAACTGTTGTTGGTTATAAGTAAATCATTCACTACTTACAAATATCTCATTTACAAGGGTCTGTTCATCTGAAGCCTACTTGCTACTGTAACTCACGATAAAAAAATTAAAGAGCGCTTTTTATTTATTATTCATAAAAAGACCATACATGAATTTATGAAGAACTGCAAACTTTACAAATAAAACAACGTTACGTGGAAGGTTAAAACTAGAAATATCCAAAACTAAACGGCTCCCTCATATAAGGAATGAACTATCAGAGTAACTATTATCTTTATCCTAATAGCTACTACAGCTGGCTAATGGACAATACTGCATGTGCAGAGCTTAATGTTTATGCCAGGGCTGGGGTCATTTGAATGTGAATTATAAGAGCCTGCTTGACAATGGCTGTATTACTATATGCTCTTCGAAACGTGAGTAAATTTTTTACAGCAAAAAAAAAAAAAAAAAATCAGGTTTTCAATTTTAGTAAAGAAAATTAAGATTATGGCAGAGAAAAAAAAAATTTACCCTGACAAACTCCTGTTGAAGACGCCTAATACACTTAATTCTCTCCCTACACAGCGTCAATTTTCCAGGCGTCCTCATAATACTTATGAAATATTACATATTCATAGTACCAGGGAGAAAGAAGTACTTTTCGGAGGATTAGAAAAACAAGACGTGATCTGACCACAAGCTTACTAAGGACGCATGTAAGATTTTCCTCTCACGCTTAATTTGTACACATTATCCGTATTCCTAACTTAACGTAAATTACAACGTGCTAAAATCTATGGTCAAATAGATCGCTGTTTCACCAACGAAAATTAAAATAACTTCGCCTTTAAGACATTCGTAAATGTACTATGTACAATGGAAAACAAGCAGTCGAGTTTTCTGTAGATCGTATGAAACTCTCAGCAGCGGTCTATGAAATTTTCACCCACGGCCCGGTGGTGGACTGTATTGTTGGCACCTACAAGGTACTAGACGCACTATTATGGCCAACTTCAACCTTAAATAAAATAAACGCTACTGAGGCTAGAGGGCTGCAATTTGGAATGTCTGATGATTGGAGGGTGGATAATCAACATACCGATTTGTAGGCCTCTACCTTCAGTAGTTTTCAAGATCTGTGGGCGGACAGAAAAAGATTACTACCAAAAGATATCCAATTAAAAAAAGGCAATAACTAAGATTAAAAGAGCATAAAACCATTTGTTCAATCACAAGTCATACATCAGAGATTAATCTTCAGATCTGGAACAGCTTTACCGGATTAACGTGGGTACTGGATTATCTAAAGAGAGGATTAAATCTTAACACTAAATACAGGTAATCTTGTAAATCTCCTTTGTACATTTTGTGGCGTATCGTGACAAGCACAGACTTGGTTTTAAACTAATCTCATTAACAACTCTCAGCTTCAATGATACAGATTATCTTGTTATTATATAGAAAAGACTTAACCAGTCCTCCTACTTGACTTGGATTAACAAAAAGACCATTTTTCTTCTGGACAATTCTAACTGAATATTTACACTGATATATTCTGATATACTATTCGTCACTAATCTGGCCTAAATAAAACGAATCACGGGCCGTAGGTGGGATTTTCATAAACACTGTTGCTACCCTGAGTGCTGTGAGTAATTCTTTCTTCTTCTTACATTTACTGTAAGAGTTCTTACAGGTGTAGTACTGTACCAGGTATCAAGAATATGAGCAAGATAATATAATCACGTTCATCCTCTTTTGAAAGTTCCGATAATTCAGAAAAGACAACACGTTATGCTCGCAGGAACATTATGCATAATAAAAAGAATTATTTATTGAAAATAGTTATTTTTCATTACAGTATATATATACTAAATTTACACTTAAAATATTCATTTGAATAAAAATAAAAACTTAAAACGCTCAGGTTTCTTTATTTAAAATGTCAAATATATATATATAATATATCTATATATATATATAATATATATATATATATATATATATTATATATCACATATACGTATATATATATATATATATATATATATATATATATATATATATATATATATATAAGTCATATTACATTTCCGTGATTCATATATATATATTTGAGCTACAATGTCCTTTAATATCTAATTCGCTCTACCTCGGAATTAATATATTTTAATATATGCTTAACCGAAGGGAATTTTTTCTCGATAATAGACTTGCCTGGACCAGGGCGCGAACCCATTGATCCTTTCAAATCCAGGAACGTCAGTGAAGCTTTTACCTAAAAGCTTCACTGACGTTCCTGGATTTGAAAGGATCCATGGGTTCGCGCCCTGGTCCAGGCAAGTCTATTATCCGAGAAAAAATCCCCTTCGGTTAAGCATATATGAAAATATATTAATTCCGAGGTAGAGCGAATTAGATATTAAAAGACATTGTAGCTCAATATATATATATATCATATATATATATATATATATATATATATATATATTTATATATATATATACATATATATATATAATATATATATATATATATATATATATATATATATATATATATATATATATATTATAACCTTCTCAAAAGACTACATTTTCCTTTCACAATACAGTTCGTTAAGATTACCATCATCATGTAGGAGTACATCGTAAAACAAGAGCTGAGTTTGTCCTCTATAACACGATATCAGACGCTACTCCTTTTCGTGACAGAATACGACGTTATTCAGCGGCAAAGAAATTCTTTTTACCAACAATAAATTTCATCATAAACGTTCCAGGATTCATCGACTAATCTTCATACCTCTTTCAGAATCACGTCAGTGGAAGCTGGAAAAATGTTTTCACGAACGTTTGCGAGACACTGGCTATCAATGTGATGGATTTCTGGATTTATTTTTATGGATCAATTTGTCCTCTTTTTTGTGTAACGCCTTTCCTTTGTGTCACACACTCTTTTGTAACGCACCCTGCTATAACACACCCTCGTGTAACACACCCTTCCAGGGGATGCAACTGCAAAGTGATATCTGTGCATCCGATGCAGGACTTTTAAATTTGCTGCACGAGTTATCCTGGGAGAAACGACACAACTGTTCTTACGTGAATATATATATATATATATATATATATATATATATATATATATATATATATATATATATATATATATGCTATATATATTATATACATACATATATACATACATACATATATATATATATAATACACACATATATATATATTATACATACATACATACATATATACATATATATATACATATATATATATCATAAATTTAACCCTTTAAATAAAGAAACCTGATCCTTTCCATAATCTTTAAATTAAAAGTGAATATTTTAAGAGTAAATTTAGTATATCCACAGAGAAATGAAAAATAATTGAACTTTGTCAATTACTTTCAATAAAGATATCTTTTTATTATATATATATATACATATATATATATATATATATATATATATATATATATATATATATATATATATATATATATATATAATATATATATATATATATATATATATATATTCAGAATATTGCTTTCCAATATTTTTACGAATGAATGATTTTTCACACGTTAGAGACCTTTGAACGCTTAATGTCTTTAATATTATGTATTTTGTATTCATGAATATCTCAATACAATAATAATATAAAACTGGAATGAAAATAATAAAAATATTATTAATTCAAAATAAAAAGTCTACACATGTTTCAGGGGTATTAAAATGGTCCTTTCCGCTAGATTTTTTTTCTATGTAATCTCTTTTCATATCTTGGCGGATTTTTTTTTTTTTTTTTTTTTACATTAAAATGGTCCTCTTCACACCATTATTTAAAAATAATTTTAGGTATTATGTACTCAAATGTTTGCTGATTTGTTGTATGTCTATAAAGTCCTTTTCATACAATGTTTCTTAAACAATATCATGTTTACCCAGTTTTTATGAATTTAATATAGCTCTTTTCACGCAATGTTTCCTTCAGATAAAATTTCATGTGACAATGTAATAAAAAAAATTCGTTTATAAACTGTTTCACCAAATTCTAAAAAAAAAAAAAAATAAAAAAAATCTTAGAGAGTTATTATACTTGTTATTTACACGCCCGCTCAAGGGTTAGATTTAACATTCCTTATTTTTTCCACGACTTTAGGACATATCCTTCACCAAGGACTGGCCTCCGTCAATGAACACAGCAACGGTCACTGGATTAGTCGTATTTAGAAGCTGACGCTTGGATGAACTCACGTGCGCTTAACTTCCCCATCGTAAATCCTTCTCAATATTTCTATATTTCTACGAAGATCGATCAACCAGTCAGAATCACTTTTCAAAATTTAGCTTACTGTCACCCAAAGCTATAATGACATTTTTAATGCCTTTTTCCAGCACTCACTAGCGACATTTCCCAAAGCAGAATGGGCCCGATGGTTAACGAGTCTGCACATCATTCATTAGAGAGGTGTAATGATGAATGACTGTCCAACCACACAATTTTCGGTCATTTGGGTTCGTATGCGATTCACGAATGCGCGAACGCACAAAATGATTCACGGAAGGCAATTACAATACCAGCTTGGGGTTTCGAAAGTATGGAAAATAAAATAGATATCTAACGTTAACCATTGGATCTTAAACCGAAGGTTGTAAGTGACTATGAAATTTAGAATAGATACATAAATTTCGTAAATTATCTTAAATGCGTTTATGTGTACTTGCGATTATATATGAAAGGATTACTCAACTGAATGATTGCCGACAAAGAATAGATAAATTATCAACGAATGTTAACGGACATAAAAGTGAAGAAAATCGTCAGTTTTTCTTATCAAGTAAAAGTTGATATTCAGAGACTGTAAACAGGAATGAA
>NC_061103.1:31649128-31651628 GCF_015104395.2 Macrobrachium nipponense | reverse complement strand
AGAACTTCTTCGGAAGGGAAATGAAGCTGAAGGAAAAGCTTATTAGGAACATCTTCGGAAGGGAAATGAAGCTGAAGGAAAAGCTTAGGATAACATCTTCGGAAGAGAAATGAAGCTGAAGGAAAAGCTTAGGATAACATCTTCGGAAGGGAAATGAATCTGAAGGGAAAGCTTAGGATAACATCTTCCTAAGGGAAATGAAGCTGAAGGATAAGCCTAGGATAACACCTTCCTAAGGGAAATGAAGCTGAAGGAAAAGCTTAGGATAACATCTTCGGAAGGGAAATGAAGCTGAAGGAAAAGCTTAGGATAACACCTTCCTAAGGGAAATGAAGCTGAAGGAAAAGCTTAAGAGAACATCTTCGGAAGAGAAATTAAGCTGAAGGAAAAGCTTAAGAGAACTTCTTCGGAAGGGAAATGAAGCTGAAGGAAAAGCTTACAAGTAATGATCTCCTCTTCGTGAAGAATACTCTTCCAACATATTTAATAACACCAATTCAGACTACTTTAATTATTCAGTAATTTATAAGAGTGAATCCTTAGTTTGCATCAAGTCTAAGGGAGTAAGAACTTACAAAAAATTCCCTCTAAGTAAAAATAACCTGATCATTCTTAATGATCAATGAAGCAAATACATATAAATAAAACGCTGAACTTTAATTTAAAACAAACAACTCTGTCGAAAAAGCACTACAATACACCACAAAATAACGAGCATTTTTCAAATATCGAAAAAAATACAAAGCGCTTCGATGCAAAGCAAAACAAACGTAGACCAGAAAAAAAAAATCCTAAAAATGACATCAACTCGAGTTTTTTCCCCGCAATTATTTCCCTAACAGCTGGTCATTTAGTGAAAAAAATATTCCACAGACAAAAAAGAACAGAAAATAGTTTTGACAATAAATTTCCACTTCATTAAAAGTTTTTGTGGAAAGTCCGCGAAGCGAGGGGTGGGGAGAGAGAGAGAGAGAGAGAGAGAGAGAGAGAGAAATGGGGGGGGTGGGGGGGGAAGGTGTGTAAATACGGGAAACTAAATAACGATTCGGAATAATTAACACTTTTTCCAGGCGTTATTTAATGCAGAGTTGTTATCGCGGTTTTGACAACATAAGTATTCAATTGTTTTATGAAACTGGCCTAGATTTCAGCAGAATATTGATGAATGTTTTGCTTAATGTAATAATAATAATAATAATAATAATAATAATAATAATAATAATAATAATAATAATAAAATAATAAAATAATAAAAATAATAATAATAAAATAATAAATAATAATATAATAATATAATAATAATAATAATAATAATAATAATAATAATATAATAATAATAATAATATAATAATAATAATAATAATAATATATAATAATATAATAATATAATAATAATAATAATAATAATAATAATAAAATAAAATAATAAAATGATAAAATGATAAAATGACTAAAATGATAAAATGATAAAATGATAAATGATAAAATGATAAATGATAAAATGATAAAATGATAAAATGATAAAATGATAAAATAATAATAATAATAATAATAATAATAATAATAATAATAATAAAATAATAATATAATAATAATAATATAATAATATAATAATATAATAATAATAATAATAATAATAATAATAATAATAATAATTAATAATAATAATTAATAATAATATGATGTGGCGCCGTTGAGGAGTGGGTTAGGTCGTCAATAGACTTAAGTAAAGTTAAGCAACATTGGGGCTGGTCAGTCGTGGTGGATGGGTGACCGCTCTCCTCGGCGTTGATTCCTTGGGAAAGGATCTTTACCATAATTTCCTCAGTCTACTCAGCTGTAAATGAGTACCTATCCCTGATGGGGTAGGGTCCAGCTATGGGTTAAATAGCAAAACTCAGCAATGATGGAAAGAAATGAAGGAATAAAACGACAACGACGTAAATGGAACCTCTGGCAACAGAGGAGCCTCGTCCGGCAACCAGGTATTCAACCCAATTGTAGGGGAAGACGGTCAGGTACTTGGAGGTCGTCATCCAGCAACTGATCACCACAACGACAGTAATCAACAGCCTGAGATTGGAGCTACAGAGGCAAAAAGGAAGAAGTGACAAGAAGAAGAAAATAAGGAAATATGGAGATGCTACACAGAGAACAACCCGACGGAGAGGAGGATAGAGAAGATTGGTCACATCTGGAATGAGAGGAATAACACACCCCCCAAACAGAGCAGAGGCTGCAGACCAAGTAAGGAACATAAAGAAAAAGAACTGGCTCTCCCCCAACAGAAAGAGAAGAACTGGAAAGGGAAATTTAAATTACAACGAAGACGAACTGAGAGACGATGCCACAGAAGACAGACAGGAGGATGAGGTATCAAACAACGACACACGAAGAAACACCGACGAAGTAACAGAGAGGACGGAATGGGTAGAAAAGATTAGACAATGGATGGAGCCAGGATGACAGAGAGAACAAAGATCCCCTCCATGAAAGCCTA
>NC_061103.1:31635028-31648628 GCF_015104395.2 Macrobrachium nipponense | reverse complement strand
TAATAGATTCGTACAAGTGATCTCTGCTATTTTATTTACGTATTTCAATTAAATTTTCATGTACGAATATTGTAATAGATTTGTACAAGTGACCTCTACTATTATATTTACAAGTTTCTTACAAATACCCATATTGCCTGTCCCAATTCAGTTAGCCCATCAAAGAAATACTAGATCATTTATATGCAGTTTACATTAGCAAGCTATGAGAACTCGGATACATTTTTCGCAACTGAAGTGATGTAACACTTCCCCAAGACCTTTTCGTCACATTTTGATGTTACATCGGCGATAACACCGTGAATTTACCAATTTAAGATTCTGTATAAAATTCAGTGGCGCTACTGCCAAATATCTGTGTGCCTATACGTATCAAATTCCGTTATTTTATGGCGAGGATCATCCCAGCACAAGCTTTATGAAAATCATGTGTTCCATTATGATTTTAACATAAACCTTCCAATACGTAGTGAAGCTTTGCGATATTTTTTCACTATACTCTATCTTCATATCTAATTATTTTTATGTAAGAAATATGAAATACACAAAAATTCTATTTTTGTGTGTTATTTATAAAATATCTTCATTAGTAATGTATTACGACTTCATAACTTATTTATCTATTTCATTTGAGTATCTATGATGTACGATGAAATCCAAACCTTTCAGCAGTGTATGGGCCAACCCCAAAACTTGTACATTCACATTTATTTCTTGGATCTGCAATGAAAGCTGAATCCTGTGAATGAATCACTTATCCTTTCATTTGAATAGCACAATAACCTCTCTCTCTCTCTCTCTCTCTCTCTCCTCTCTCTCTCTCTCTCTCTCTCTTCATATATATAAATAGTATATATATATATATGTATACTATATATATATATATATTATATATATATATATATATATATATATATAATATATATATATATATATATATATATATATATATATATAAAATTCCAGCTACAGAGCATTACTAAGTATTTCTGAAATTTCAGCGACCACGGTGTTCCAGCCAGTCAAAATTACCCGTTATTAGAAGGCTGACAGCGTGAACACTTTTAACACATGTTATTATACTTGTTAGGACAAGACCTGGACGCCAAAATGGAGTCGAAAGAAAAGCAAAAGAAGTGTTAACTACAATCGATTTTTAAATGAGATTCTGGAAATCACGGAAATTAAAAGTAAAGATAGTATGCATACTTTGCTACGCAAAACATTTCATTTAACGACTGACTTTTAAACAGTTATAGCAGGTTTCAGACTTTCTAAAATAATCTTCATACAGTCTACATGACCACTGGAACGTTTAATCAATTAACTAATATGAAAAACTAGTACATGTTCTTGATCTTATTATTTTCACAGCACTGCAAACGTTACCATAGTGGTGTGAAGTCATTTCATTAACAAAATAACGATCATACTATGTTTTTCGCTAAAATAATTATTATATCGACCAGTAAATACGGTTATGAATAAATCACCGAGGCAAGTATGAACAATTTTCCGAAATTGGGGAGGACTACAATTTCTCCGAGAGAACGAAAAACTAAAAGAATTTCCGCCAAGAGGACGAAAACCTAAAAGAATGCTAAGCAAAAATTTCCTCCGTATTCCCTTCTACAAAGGCACAACGATAACAATTGTATAACCTTACAATGCGACTTTATATATTTTCCATAAAATGATTTCAGTGTATCCCGCTATATAGATTCAATATATAAAAACAAATAAATAAGTAAAATAAATTTCAGGAAGCACTATAAGGCTATTAGATAGTTCCCCAGTTTTAAAGACAAGAGCTTTATTACCACAAAGTCTCTCGCGTAATTGACTACATCAAATTTAGGGCAATATCTACAACAAAGGTATCAATATCTGACCAATTAAGGAATGGATACCCTCCCCTAAATAAAATATCCATATATTAAAAAGAGAAAACACATTCCATATATTTGTAGTGATGATGTATGACACAGCGGATCACTAAAACTTATTATTGGATTCTCAATGTAGACGAAGTTAGCGATTTATAGACAACACATCACTCTTAAATTTTCGCTCTGCTCAATCTGTGACAATTATCTTTGTAAAGCGAGTTCGCCGAGCTTTCATTTTTTTCCAAAAATAAAGACACGTGTTCGAGATATTGTTTATCGAAGGTCATTTTAATATCGAATACCGCCTATTCATCAAACGGAGTACATTTTTTGCCGTGATATTTACATTTCTAGACGTACGCTTTTTTTTAAAAACGCGAGTTCAATATTGAGTCAAAAGTAAATTTTTGGATATCCATATAATAACGAGTAAGTCCTGATGTTCTTTTTTTTCAGAATTCAAAATAAAACGTATATCTTTTAAAATGATGAATTTCCCGAACATGAACCTACACACTAAAATAATACTTCTGTATACATAATATTACCGAATATGTGTCAGTACTATCATAATTATAAAAGAAGTCATCATTCGAGAACACGCACTTATGCTGTTGGAGCGATCAGGTAATTAAATTATCAACATCCTCCAAATTACGTTTTTGCAAAACGTGTAGCGTACATTAATAGTCTTTTCCGATCTATATATGGTTTACTATTATCAAAAATAAATCAGATATTTCTAGACACTAACTGCCATCTCAATAAGGAAACCTGTTGTTATTTAGTTTGAACGATTTCCTATCATTCTGGGTCATAATGACTTCCCAGATTGTCATTATTTCATTTAGTTTCCAACGTGGTCTAGTTTAAAGGTATGATCTCATGCATGCCCGTTGGTATAATATTTCTTAATATTTAACGTATTTATCTGAAAAAATATCGAAATTATCTACCACTTACGTTTTTGAATCCTTATTTTAACTTACTCTTCATCGGACACGAAAAGGAAAATAAAATTACCAACCGACTCTCTCGATTCAGAACAAAGCCCTTCCACTAAAAACTAAAATAATAAAATAAAATGAAAAGAGGGGAAGGGGCATTACCCCAACGCTTCAGCAGACGAAGCTCACCTCAAAGAACCTTTCTACAGGGGTCGGGCGTTCACTGACCCTTTGGTGGGCACGAAAAAAAAAAACAAATACCCACTTCGACCTCCCGGAATACCATTTTACGGGAGGGTGAGAGGAAATTCTCGCAAAACACCACCGCTCTACATTTCAAAGGCTTCGTTCTGTGAACTGCTCTATAAAAAAAAAAAAAAAAAAAAAAAAAAAAAAAAAAAAAAAAAAAACAAAAAAAAAAAAAAAAAAAAAGGGGGGGGGGGGGGGGTGCCCGTGGGGGGGGGGGTGGGGGTGAGAAATATCATGTTGCTGGGGGGGGGGGGGCAATTTCCAGAGTCGTGGCCAAATACTGACAAAGAGAATATATATGAGTCAGGCAAAGAGGTGAATACTGAATGTATTTATATGTTTATTACATGTTTTTATCAAGAATAAAATTTTTTTTGCTCGATTCCTAGTTTCTGTAGTTTGAGCAACGACTTACTACACTGGAAAGGTTGGTTTCACTTGATAGAATTGGCGTTCTGACGCTTACAAAAATAATAATATTATCAATCGCCCTTATGATTGATTGATCGATTATGGAATTCAGGGCATAGGTCCAAGCATTGGGACCTATAAAGGTCATTCAGTGCTAATCGACCTCATGGACAGAGAGAGAGAGAGAGAGAGAGAGAGAGAGAGAGAGAGAGAGAGAGAGAGAGAGAGAGAGTCTCATTTCCAAACAATGATGGTTCTGGTAGCGTTATAAGCACCTTTAAAATGGAACCTGGAAAACACTGGAGAGAGAGAGAGAGAGAGAGAGAGAGAGAGAGAGAGAGAGAGAGAGAGAGAGAGAGAGAGACTCATTTCCAAACAATGATGGTTCTAGTAGAGTTATAAGCATCTTGAAAAGAGAAAATAGAAAACACTGATTATTATTTTGAATTGAAAGATCATAGAGAGAGACCATTCAAAACAGTCATACAGACACAATAATAAAATGTGCGTCCGTGACCTCAGTACGTCCAAGTCACAACGACTACTTGTGCACAAGTCGACAATAAAAATGCCACTTAGAAAGCCCAGGCATTCTTGTGCATAATAGCGATACCAGTCATACCATTACTGGAGCGAGACCGAGCAGTTTTTCCAAGGACCTGCCCGTACAATAGAGGGCATTTGGGGTACTCCCCCATCATCTATCAAACCAACAATATGGACTTGAGAAGAGAGCGCTGGAAAGCGCTTTGTCTGGAATCCACATTATGCAGATCATTTTACTTCTGGAATTATTTTATTTATGGAATTATTTCGAGACAAGTGATTTGAGCCCATTCACCAGACACACAAGGGCACTTGACATATCAACAGAGAATCAGCCACCACATTATGTAGAAATATATCTATACTTGTCTTAGTATACTCGCATGCTCATCTTCTTTTCGGATTTACTGGCGTTCAGGGGTATAGCATTAGTAATTACCACTACAATGTATGGTTTTTCCCGTGTCAATTATGTTTGTGTGGGTTTATGACTTTATTCACTCAAATACTAAACTTATTCATAATATATATATATATATATATATATATATATATATATATATATATATATATATATATATATATATAGACAGGCTGTATACAGGCTGGAACAACTGGAGAGCGGCCCTCGGGAGTTCTTTGTGACAAAAGAGTGGCGCTTAGGTTAAAAGGAAAATTTCACAAGACGGTGGTTAAGAACAGCAATGCTGTATGGTACGGAAACAGCAAGCATGAGGAAAAGCAGCAGCAGAAGAAGATGGATGTGGCAGGAAAGAAATGAGAATGCTTAGGTGGATGTCTGGGGTAACAAGAGTGGATAGATCAGAAATGACTACATAAGGGGGTCAACTAAGGTGGTGGAAGTATCAAAGAAAGTGCAGGAGGGGAGGCGGCTGAGATGGTATGGACACCTGTTGAGGAGAGATGAGGACCACGCTGGGAGACATACTATGGGAGTGGAGGTGCAAGGAAGAAGAAAGAGAGAGAGGAGACCAAGAAAGAGATGGAAGGACTGTGTGAGAGGAGATTTACATGAGAAGGGAATTGATGAGGCAGAGCGCAAGATAGAAATAGATGGAAACGGCTCACCCGAAACGGCGACCCCATATAAAAAGTGGGAAAAAAAACTGGGAAGAAGAAGAAGATATATATATATATATATATATATCTGTATATATATATATATATATATATAGATATATATAATACATGTATGTGTATGAAGTAGGCATATATGTATGTATATAATAATATATTGTTCAAAAAATAGGAAAAGGGCGTTTGACGCAACAATATTCTGATGATGATCATTGATGCAAAAAAAAAAGTACCATGGCGTCCCAACAGCTTCGGTCATCGACGCCGAAACAACAATATGCTATATATATATATATATATATATATATATATATACTATATATATATATATATATATATATATATATATATATATATATATATATATATATATATATATATATATATAAAGAATATTGTAGCATCAAAAGCTTTTTTCCTATTTTTTTCTAAAGAGAAAAAGCTAAGAGAGGTACAGCCGCTCTTGGCCGGTTATCTACAAATCTCTACGAGTGAGGAGGTCGCTAGCCCCAAGCTCTTTAGTTCCTTCCGTGCATTCACTATTTAAGAAGCGCAAACACAGCATACTGGACTCAAAAGGCACTTGTCAATATTCTCGTAATGAACCGGAACGAGCGTCACACTGCATATCAACACTGAATATCAATTCACCTAACTCTCAGGTCAAGGGTGAAATGAATGATTCATTCTTCACAGGAGGATGCACAGGGAATTTATCAAGGTAATACATTTTCAACAGCTGTGGGATGATGACCTTGCTCTCTCTCTCTCTCTCTCTCTCTCTCTCTCTCTCTCTCTCTCTCTCTCTCTCTCTGCATTGTAACACAAATAAAGAAACCAAGTTTCATATTTTGTCTTTTTATATATTTGCTCTTGTCATAATGTCATTTTAGCAGTCTGCAATCTCTCTCTCTCTCTCTCTCTCTCTCTCTCTCTCTCTCCTGTAAACAACACGAAAAGGTGCCGACTACATATTGTAAAAAAACCGCCAGTACACCCATACACCGTTATTCAATAACCCAGCCATTAGAGAGAGAGTATCTTTTAGTGATGATCGTATTGCGCGTATTGCAAAAAGATATTCGGAGGGGGTGTTATAGGTGGTGGTGGGGTGGGGGGGGGGGGGGGGTTCGGTAAGGGGGGGGGGGGGGGTTTTCGGTAAGGGGGGGGGGGGGGGGGGTTGTTGTTCAATCTAGCCCATTTCAGTGCATTTACCTGTAAGACGATTTCCAGGTAAATCACATCACATATGTTGCAATCCATTATTGGATTTGGTCTGAATTCGTGATGGATGCAAAGGCGATGGTTACGCTAAACCTCTCTCTCTCTCTCTCTCTCTCTCTCTCCCCGACAAGTATGCTTTTTCTCTAAGAACTATCGCCTCTCTCTCTCTCTCTCTCTCTCTCGACCCGCATACTTTTTCTCTAAGAACTGTCACCTCTTTCTCTCTCTCTCTCTCTCTCTCCCCGACCCGTATGCTTTTTCTCTAAGAACTGTCGCCTCTCTCTCTCTCTCTCTCTCTCTCTCTCTCGACCCGTATGCTTTTTCTCTAAGAACTGTCGCCTCTCTCTCTCTCTCTCTCTCTCTCTCGACCCGCATACTTTTTCTCTAAGAACTGTCGCCTCTCTCTCTCTCTCTCTCTCTCTCTCTCTCTCTCTCTCTCTCTCTCTCTCTCTCGACCCGCATACTTTTTCTCTAAGAACTATCGCCTCTCATTCTTTGTCTCTCTCTCTCTCTCGACCCGCATACTTTTTCTCTAAGAACTGTCACCTCTTTCTCTCTCTCTCTCTCTCGACCCCGCATACTTTTTCTCTAAGAACTGTCACCTCTCTCTCTCTCTCTCTCTCTCTCTCTCTCTCTCTCTCTCTCCCCGACCCGTATGCTTTTTCTCTAAGAACTGTCGCCTCTCTCTCTCTCTCTCTCTCTCTCTCTCTCTCTCTCTCTCTCTCTCTCTCTCTCCCCGACCCGTATGCTTTTTCTCTAAGAACTGTCCCTCTCTCTCTCTCTCTCTCTCTCTCTCTCTCTCTCTCTCTCTCTCTCTCTCTCTCTCCCAGACCCGTATGCTTTTTCCCTAAGAACTGTCACCTATTTATTCTCTCTCTCTCTCTCTCTCTCTCTCTCTCTCTCTCTCTCTCTCTCTCTCTCTCTCTCTCTCTCTCTCTCTCTATGCAAATAACAGCACACGTGTCAAAAGTATTTTCATTTCAGGATCTGCATTCAAGCAACGAGCTTTTCTTGCCATAAACTTTGATTTCCAAGTTAGTGCCAAGCATTTCTGCAAGAGCTTGAACGCCTCGCTTTCAAGCACTTATCGAGAACAAGCTCCATGACTTTAAGCTGAACAAATTCAGACTGAAACTGACCTTCAGCCTGAAACATCTGATGAAACAGGACTCACCTCACTGTGGAAAATATCATTGTGTATTTTACGTGATAAGGAAGGATTGTCTTTGTACGCTAAATTACCTCGTTATATCCTGTTTAGGCAAAGCTACATGTTTTTCTAATTACCATGGGCAAATCTTAAATTATATGTATATATATATATATATATATATATATATATATATATATATATATATATATATATATAATATATATATATATATATATATATATATATATATATATATATATTATATATATATATATCAGCTACTGCAGAAATTAAAGGATTGAATGGTAGTATTTTGTCACCATACACTGCTGAAAGGTTTGGATTTTATCGTACATCATAGATACACATATGAAATAGATAAATAAGTTATGGAGTCATAATACGTTACTAATGAAGATGTTTTAGAAATAACACAAAAATAAAATTTATGTGTATTTCATATTTCACAGATAAAAGCAATCAAACATTAAGGTTACCATATAACCATTTGCAAAGGGTCTTCTGACATGACATTCGAAACAACGTTGCGGAAATGGGCTAACTGATACCAACAAGGAAGATGAAAATAAGGTTAGGAAGAAATACAACTTCTGCATCTGAAAGTCATGAAAGTCATTTCTGTATCTAAAAGCTAAATGTTCACCAGGAAAATGATGAAACAATACTTGAAGAAGAAGCCTCTGGAGCCCATTACGAAGAGGAAAAGAAGCAGAAGTTCCTGGTGGATCAGGGAAAATAATGTATATATATCAAGCTCCGAGAGTAAATGGTCCAGCCAGATATAAGAAGCTTGGCTAAAAGGACACTGTGTCTTGCACTACACAAAATCCCAACAAGAACTCGTGGGCTTCTATACGTCGACTTTGCCGCAGCGGAGATTGGGGTATTTCCGAAACGGAACGTGAAAAGGGCATCAATCCATAAGACCAGTAACCCTCTTGTTGCAAATACCAAAGACTGAATAATTAATTCACGAGAGATTTTGAGAAAACGGTCATAATAAAGATATGAAAACGCTCCTTCCAAAATAATGTTTAGTTACAGTGATTGGCTTTCGACATCCTCCGAAACTAGTAATGTTTAGTTACAGTGACTGACTTTTGACATATTCCGAATCTAATAATGTTTAGTTACAGTGACTGACTTTTGACATCTTCCGAATCTAATAATGTTTAGTTACAGTGACTGACTTTTGACATCTTCCGAATCTAATAATGTTTAGTTACAGTGACTGACTTTTGACATCTTCTGAAACTAATAATGTTTAGTTACAGTGACTGGCTTTTACCATCCTCTAAAACTAACAATGTTTAGTTACAGTGACTGACTTTTGACATCTTCTGAAACTAATAATGGTTAGTTACAGTGACTGACTTTTGACATCTTCTGAAACTAACAATGTTTAGTTACAGTGACTGACTTTTGACATCTTCTGAAACTAATAATGGTTAGTTACAGTGACTGACTTTTGACATCCTCCCAAACTAATAATGTTTAGTTACAGCAACTGACTTTTGACACATTTCGAATCTAATATTGTTTAGTTACAGCGACTGACTTTTGATATCTTCTGAAACTAATAATGTTTAGTTACAGTGACTGACTTTCGACATCCTCCGAAACTAACTTATCATAAATCAGAAAAGGATAGATCACTGGCATATAAAAATGGCATGACTGAAATATTGTTTCTTCGTTATCAAAAAAAGTCTGTCCTGCCTTGGTATACTAGGTGACCAAGGCAATGAATGGAAGAACTCTTATGAAGTCTATAAGAGGCCTTCGTTCTTGCCTAACACGTACAATTCGCCTGCTGCAATTATTATTTTGGCGTTCGCGAAAATAATGATCCATGAAAAAGGTGTGCACGTCTTAATATGTCCTAAGACCTTAATACATCCAATATGCCTGTATATAGGAACTGAGTTATACCCCTTTAGGAATCGTTTTAATACATTTTAAGAAAACACTGGGAAACTTTTCACGAAAAATGATGATGTTTACATTTTTCCCGTCAAAACAAGCCTATGCAAATTGGAGATTTTTTTAAGCCCGCGAGTACACCTCACAAAGCCTATTCCCTTTTGAACTTTAAAATATTTGGTGAGAAAACACGCCAATCCTTATCAAAAGAAAGCCCGCTTTATCAGTATTTCTAAACATAGATTGTTTCGTCTCCTTGCACTACATATCTTTACAAAATATAAAATTAAAAGTATATATATATATATATATATATATATATATATATATATATGAATAATTATCCCATCACCGTGATTCATATACATTATTTGAGCTACAAATGTCCTTTAATATCTAATTCGCTCTATCTCGGAATTAATATATTTTCATATATGTAAAACGAAGGTGAATTTTTTAGTTGATAGTATATATATTTATATATATATATATATATAATATATATATATATATATATATATATATTTATATATAAACACCTCAATTAAATAATGGGTGAAGTATAATGATCATACCTTCAGTTACATTGGCATGAATGAATAAATTTGCAAAATTCATGCTGCCAAGCCACGTTCTGGGGTACTTTGGGCCACACAGCGCTGAACACAGAGAAAACAGGGAGTTGGCGCGGTTGGACAGCAAGATAAAGAGATCCGGAAAATGAGGGACATAAAATACAAGGATCTGCATTATTAAATAACAGCTGCTAGAGAGGTTGGACAGCAAGATTGAGGAAAGAAAGAGGTAAAGTACAAGGCTACAAAGTGGGTGCAAGCGAGGAGCCGAACGGTAGCTGCAAGCACCCTATAGTAATGCCTACAGTGCACCACGTACGGTAAACTGACGGCAGATACCTTCATCTTAACCCCTACAAGAATGCTATGAAATTCACTTCCCCTTCGCTTATACCACATCTTACAACTTGAGTCAGTCAAGAAAAAGAAGGTTCTCTCTCTCTCTCTCTCTCTCTCTCTCTCTCTCTCTCTCTCTCTCTCTCCCTTTTTTTCAGGTGTGGGTGAGACGATAAGGGATTTAAAAATTATGAAATGTTTGCGTATATGTCCGGGAACAGGGGAAGGTAAGTATAAGTAGAATATCCTTTATAGGTAATAATATGCAAATGCTTTAAGATGCGTAGCAGATAAAATCATTTTATGGATTAAATTTATGATACAAATTTAGTTCAGAATTCATAAAGGTTATATTAGAAGTTGGCCAGACTTATAACACGACCAAGTAAAGATCACCTCAGATTTGAAAAACCAAATAATGTGTTTCTCCCCGACTTCAATGTTGAATTAATAAGTGTACCTCAGGTTTAAATGCCCAACAAGTTAGAAATTTCCCTGACATAGTGAATATATGAATAATGAATGGAGGTCAAATTTGCACCGAATGACTATTTCATAAACCTGGAATGCAGAATGAATTAATAAATATTTCTCAAATGTCAAATGCTGAATAATCTATACACAAGTGAAAGTACTAAACTAAAGCATATTTTCTCACAGTTGAATTGCACAGTGGTTTTCATTCATTTTCAATGCAGAACAAAAACATATTTCCCAGATTTAATGCTGAACGAATACAGACTCAATCGTTATTCAAAGCCAAAAAGGATGAACAGTTTTTTTTTTTTAATCTGGATGCTATTATTAAATAAAGATGATAATTCTAAATTTCGTTTTGCTTAGTATTCATACTTTCACAACACACAAAGCTTACAACAACAAGATGATAATAAGCTGATATGAAAGATAATATAAAAAAAGTGGTTGTATTTTTGCCTTCATATTTCAAGTATAGCTGAAAAAGTAAAAACGAAAAAGCAGATGTGTGTGTGTGTATATATATATACACAAACGACTCGAAAATCACCAGTACCGTAACGGTGGTAATGTCCACTCTATTTACAAAGATTCTTTCCACTGTAATCCAACTGGCTAATAAAAATGTATTAACAAATGAAGAAAGACGTGGAATGAGTCAATTCCACGCAACCGGTTTATGGATCTTTTGCAGATAACGGAAAAATGTCCGTAAAACACGATGAACACAGGGACAAAGGAAAAAAAAAAAAAAAAAAAAAAAAAAAAAAAAAAAAAAAAAACTTCGGGTCTCAATACCAACCCGATTTCAAAAACCACTAATTGGAATCTCTATCGTCACTTTTCACCTACAGGGAAATTCAACTGAGGAGAGTTTCTAACTTCAACGATTATCACTTACTTTAAATACTTTTAAATTACGTATATCTTAGTTTAACCAGACCACTTAGCTGATTAACAGCTCTCACAGGGCTGGGCCGAAGGATTAGATATTTTTACGTGGCTAGGAACCAATTGGTTACCTAGCAAAGGGACCTACAGCTTATTGTGGGATCCGAACAACATCATATCGAGAAATTCATTTCTAATCACCAGAAATACACTCCTCTGATTCCACGTTGGCAGAGCGGGGACTCGAACTCGCCACTACCGAATCGGTAGGCGAACATGTTAACCACTCATCCAACGAGGAACTTTGAATTCTTTTAAAATCAAATAAACAAGAAATTCAACTGGGCAGAATGTCTCATTTCAACGATTATCACTTACCATTCATTCTCTTAGAAACAAATAAACAAACAAATATGCATTAAATATAAACAGCTGTTCGCAATACCAAAGACTATTTAAACAATAAAGAACAAACAATATTTTCTATTATGAATTCTCTCTCGAATGGTTCATCAATTGATAAACCTCTCAGAATTTTCTCCAATTATTGCCAGATGGAAAAAAGACACTTCACCCACTAAAAAAACACTTCAGAATGCATTAATTAACCTCATTAAGGGTTTTAAGCCGTGGGTGTGCGCAAATGACGAATAAATGTTTCAAACATTCATTGAAAAGAAAGATTTTTGTAGTTATCTTTCTTTCCTTTGTGACCATTAATTGCTTCACTCCGAAATGATGAGTTTTGGCGCTCTAATAATGACGTGAATAAAATCAGTATTTGATAAAAATAAAAATGTGTTTCGACTACGACCAGCATCACGATGGAGACAGAAAATATATCTATAAATGTAGATACGAATGTAAATATTACCACAAAACTAACTAACACGTATCTGTGAATATAGGCAGTTGAGTGAATAGGACATTTCCAATACCACTGACAAATCACGTTATTCTCCATAATTCCATATACTATACATAAGTAAAAATAATAGTATGCATCTTTATTTACAACACTAACGTTACGTAAAACGTAATTTACCGTAAGGCGATAAATAAAGACTATAAAAAATAGCACTTTGGAAGTTACGGAACAGACTTATCATCATACGACGAAAATAATATATATTTATGAATAAAATCAGTCGTTTAGAACATTCACCTCATATTGTATTAGAACAATGACATATCTCTAACGACGAAGGATTCGATATTTGCTTTGTATCTTAAAGTAATCTGTGACTTGAAATTCCCTTTTGTTAGATGGGAATTTAGGGAAAATGCAGATTGAGTTAGAGTATGAAAACAATACCTACCTAGAATTACGAAATGAATACTATGCAGTCTTCTAGAAACGAGACACAAACGGCGAATAAACGCTTGGTTCACTGAAAAAAAAAAAAAAAAAACTTGTACATTAAAATAAAGAGCTTGTTCATTAAAAAAAATGTAAATGGTGCGGAAACTCTTCACAAAATTAAAACATTCATACACATACCAAGATTTACTGAACGCAGAAGCCAACTTGAGAAGTATATTACGAAAGAAATTCCTTTCCCAACATAAATTAGCACTGAACTTATAAACATCTATCACTTTCCATCCCTTCCCCATGGAAGCAGAAATCGTCCAAAGCACAGTTTGATCGTACAGGATATTCATGTCGCAAAGGAAATGAATTGGACACAGAGACATCAGTCAACTTATACCTGGAGGTTCGGAGCGAGAGAACTCGTGAGGACGTGAAAATTTAAAACATTGAATCACTCAAAAGGTCATTCCTGCTTGACCGCTTCTCGAGGTGCGCGTGTATGAGAGAGAGAGAGAGAGAGAGAGAGAGAGAGAGAGAGAGAGAGA
>NC_061103.1:31617528-31632528 GCF_015104395.2 Macrobrachium nipponense | reverse complement strand
TCTATTGCTTGTGAAATGAACATATTTCTAGTTTTCCTCACGGAGGGCAAATATTTCATTTCTCACGGAGGGGAAAAATATTCTATTTCTGCACGGAGGAAAATATTCTATTTTCTCACGGAGGAAAATATTCTATTTCTTGTGAAATTGAATATTCTATTTCCTCCCACGGAGGTCTAAAATATTTCTATTTCTCACGGAGCAAAATATTCTAATTTTTCTCACGGAAGAGCAAAACCGTCATTCTATTTCTTGTGAAATTGAATATTCGTATTTCCTGCACGGAGCAAAAATATTCTATTTCTTGTGAATTGAATATTCTATTTCTCACGGTGAGCAAAATATTCTATTGCTTGTGAACATTGAATATTTCTATTTCTCACGGACAGCAAAATACTTCTATTTCTCACGGAGGAAAAAATATTCTATTTCCTCACGGAGGGAAAATATTCCTATTTCTCACCGGAGGAAAATATTCTGTTTTCTTCTTGTGAAATTGAATATTCTATTTCTCCACGGAGCAAAAATATTCCTATTTCTCATCGGAGCAAACTATTCTATTTCTCACCGGAGCAAAAATATTCTATTTCTTTGTGAAATTGAATCTTCTATTTCCCTCACGGAGCAAAATATTCTATTTCCTCACGGAAGGAAAATATTCTAATTTCTCACGGAGGAAAATATTCTATTGCTGTGAAATTGAATATTTCTATTTCTCACGGAGCAAAAATATTCTATTGGCTTGTGAAATTGAAACTTATTCTATTTCTCTACTGGAGGAAAAAATATTCTATTTCTCACAGAACAAAATATTCTATTTTTTGTGAAATTGAATATTTTATTTCTCACGGGAGCAAAATATTCTCTTGCTTTGTGAAATTGAATAATTTTTTTTTTTTCTTTTCTTTTTTTTCCTCACAGAGGAAAATATTTCTTTATTTCTCAACGGAGCAAAACTGATTCTATTTCTTGTGAAATTGAATATTTTATTTCTCACGGAGGCAAAATTATTCTATTTGCTTGTGAAATTGAATATTTATTTCTCACGGAGCAACATTTATCTATTTCCACGGGAGGAAAATATCCTGAAAATTTCTCACGGAGGAAAATTATCTATTTCTCACGGAGGAAAATAAAATTCTATTTCTCACGGAGAAAATTTATTTATTTCTCACGGAGGAAAATTAGTTCTATTTCTCTACGGAGGAAAATATTCTATTGCTTGTGAATTGAATATTCTATTTCTCACGGAGCAAAATAATCTATTGCTTGTGAAATTTGAATATTCTATTTCCTCAGGGAGCGGTGATACCTCTATTTCTCGGGTGGAAATTAATATTATTTTTCTCGTGGAGAGTAATATTCTATTTCTCGTGGAAATTAATATCCTATTCCTTATGGAGAGTAACATTCTATTCCTCATGGGGAGAAATATTCTATTTCTCACGAAAGTAAGTCTTGTCTTCATCGAGACGATTTACCTTCGTGTTAGATATTTCTAATATTCTCTAAAATATCATGATGGCAATGCCATAATATTTAAATTATAAACCAGAATTCCTTTGAAATACAAAGATAACTAATATTCTTTCATTTGAGAAATGACTATACGATGCTCACCAAGATTCCAAAAACTACTTTGAATATTCATCAGACTCACAGATGCCAAAACATACCAAGAAAAATGCCGAATTTATTTGTAATACATTTTCCAATCGTGGTAGGCGCTTCATACTCCTCATTCTTCCGATAGGAAGCAAATGAATCTAAATCTAAATATGAAAATGGTTTTCATTACCTTTGTAACATTTAACTAAAACATTTTAGCTGTTAAGAAAGAACTTACCTATAACGCATTTCCTTCATGTTGTTAAAACATAACCACCCTGAATGCTCCAGGAAACGTAAGTGAACAAACATCATCACAAACAGACAATTTTCGCTTACTCCAGGAGTAAGCCTACAAACTAATCTCTCGTTGATGTTCTTGTTGGGGGTAGGAAAGCCCATTGGGGTTGGGTGGGGGGTGAGGAAAGCCTAAAGTAAAAGCCTAAAAATAAAAAGGTCTGAAAAAGGGTGTTTTGCGTTGAGTTAAAGATTACATGAATTTTAGGATAGGATGTTTATGATTTATTTATTAGAATCAAAATGGGAAAAATTAATATGTGCTTGAGTTAAACAGTAGAGACAAATTGCTTCTAATAAAATAATAGCGTATTTATTTTAATTTCTGTTGGTAAAAAAAGAAAACGCTTTATTTGGACCGTTAGATTTTGCTAAAGCACGCGCCCCAAGTAAGCTGAAGGTCGGATCATACTTTTTTTTTCTTTTTTTTTTTTTTTTCTCAGATACAAATACATATGAAATAAACTACAACTTATCACCGGGAGTCCGACTCCGGCTCGCAATGGCACACCAGGACATACCCATGAAAACGTCACACACACACACACACACATATATATATATATATATATATATATATATATATATATATATATATATATATATATATATATATATATATATATATATATATATATATATATATATATATAACAGGGCCAGAAAACTTTTCGAAAATAAATTTCCACTTCATTAAAAGTTCGTAGGAAGTCGAAGGAGTAAAGCGTGTTCGTGAAAGAGAACCCGAAGAAGAAAAATAAGAAAAGAAAAGAGTAAAAAAGAAACTTCGGGGAAAAGTAAAGACCATCCGAGTGTGTGTCCTTCCGAGGACTTCCTGGGCAGTGCCATGAGGGTGAGGCCCCTCGGGGAGGGACTCTGCTACATCTTGCAGGGGGGGGGGGGGGGGGGGGGGGGGGGCGGCGGCTGGAGGAGACCTTCCGAAGACAACTTTTATATATATATATATCATGGCTTGATTTGGGGTAGATGAAAAGTAGCCATGGTGATTTTTAAGCTTTGGAGATTAAGATTGTTTATTTTAGTACCCCAACCAACACCCAACCCACGCCAACAACCCCGGACCGACCTAGAAGATATCAACGACTCAAGGACAGATTTCGTCACCTTCCAACGACCAATTAAAATCCCTGCTTACCGACCTACCCACAGATTGTACACGCCCTTGCCTGCTATAAATACATGTAAAACAGTATCTTGATTCACTTTGTTGTACACTCTGTGCGCTGTCGACACGTCAGAGGAAATAAACCTAAGACAACTGAAATCTTTTCATGCCCTTGGGAAACCTGATACACCATCTACATGTTGTTGAGAAAAAGTTAAGAAGAAGAATTGAGAAGATTCTATATAAATTAAATGCCGTTGAAACCGCTATAATACTCAATGCTACTGCCCTGAGAGAATGTAGTAATAATTAATTAAAGTAGTAATATAATAAGAGCAAAACTAGCCTAAATAATAACTCCTATATAGTAAGACAAAAGGTCTATATTGCGACCCAAATGAGTTTACATCTCTTTCACACGGATGAATCCAGCGACCTGATATCACCGTCAAAAAAAGTTCATTTTCGACCCATAGCTGACCTACTCAGGTCATAACTCAAATATGACAGATGTCTCCTGTTTACATACTCAAGAAAGACAACGTTCTACTGATGCTCAGTGGAATTAATGAAGGTGAGTACATATTATTGATTATTAGTTATTTATTATTTCAGCAGATGAAACCTATTCACATGGAACAAGCTAATAACTAGTAAGAGGTGGTTAAGGGAAAATACAGAAAGAGGAGATACCAACTATCAAAAAAGAAAAAAAATTATAGATAAGTCGATAAAAGCGTATCAAAACGCAGGGTAAAGGGAAATATAGAATGAAAATATAAATAATTAAAAAAGGAAAAAAATGATAGATAGCTAAATAGACAAAAATGTATCAAAATGTGGATTTAGAACATCTGAATGAATGCGATACGCGTCTCAAACGTCTTTCTAAGCAACCAGCCACAAACAACATGAAGCAGCCACAAACGACTCAGACATAATACGAGAAGGGAGGTTCCTCTCAGCGCCACAGCAGCAGCAGTCAACATTTCACAGCGGAAATGTAACAAGCTCCGGCGCCGAGCGGCGTCAACACCGTTTTCCAACGAAATCCGTAATATTATTATTTAGGCAACCAACAATACTTCAAAGGCTAAGAACAATTCCGACAACAAAAAATATCCAATCAAAAAATATATATGTTGTTCTGTTCAGTCGCTTTACAAAATCGCTTTTGTTCAGTGTTAGAAAAATAAACATATAAAAAAAAAATTTTGCTTTATTCCCCTGACCTCAATTACAATGAATGAGCAATCATAGGCAAATATAGGACACCCAAATAATTGTTAAGGATAAAAACAATAAACAAACGATTAGTACAGAAAGGGCGGCAGCATTACACAAACAACAACAACAACAACAACAACAGCAAAAACAACAGCTAAATATTTGTCATACACAAAGCTACATTTGCTTAACCTACCGATCGGGAAAAAGCTTTGGCACTTTCCGATGTTTACGCCAAACGTTCAGCTAAATTGTCATGACAACATTCATTGAAGTACAAGAAAAGTTCAAAATGTTATCACTGCAATTTATAGAAATACAAGATTATTATTATTTTTTTTCTTCTTTTTTGTTGTTGTTGCTCTATCACAGTCCTCCAATTCGACTGGGTGGTATTTATAGTGTGGGTTCCGGGTTGCATCCTGCCTCCTTAGGAGTCCATCACTTTTCTTACTGTGTGCCGTTTCTAGGATCACACTCTTCTGCATGAGTCCTGGAGCTACTTCAGCCTCTAGTTTTTTCTGATTCCTTTTCAGGGATCTTGGGATCGTTGCCTAGTGCTCCTATGATTATGGGGTACGATTTCCACTGGCATATCCCATATCCTTCTTATTTCTATTTTCAGATCTTGATACTTATCCATTTTTTCCCTCTCTTTCTCTTCAACTCTGGTGTCCCATGGTATTGCGACATCAATGAGTGATACTTTCTTCTTGACTTTGTCAATCAACGTCACGTCGGTCTGTTTGCACGTATCACCCATATCCGTTCTGATACCATAGTCCCAGAGGATCTTTGTCTGATCGTTTTCTATCGCTCCTTCAGGTTGGTGCTCGTACCACTTATTACTGCAAGGTAGCTGATGTTTCTTGCACAGCTCAGTGGAGGCTTTTGTTTGCCACTGAATCATGTCCTTTTTGTACTGGTTCTGTGCAAGTGCCGGGCATTCACTTGCTATGTGGTTTATGGTTTCATTTTTCGTATTGCACTTCCTATATATGGAGAGATGTTATTTCCGTCTATCGTTCTTTGAACATATCTGGTTCTTAGGGCCTGATCTTGGTGCCGCTGTTATCATTCCTTCTTTCAATTTCCTTCTTTAGCTCTCCCCTCTGTAGCCATTTGCCAATTGTCATCGCTGGTAGTTCTTTAGTCTGTCTCATGTATTGTCCGTGCATTGGTTTGTTGTGCCAGTCCTCTGTTCTGTCTGTCTTTCTCTGTCTCTGTATATTTCTGGCCTTCGTCTACTTTTATTAGTCCCTCTTCCCATGCACTCTTTAGCCACTCGTCTTCACTGGTTTTCAGATATTGCCCCAGTGCTCTGTTCTCGATGTTGACGCAGTCCTCTATACTTAGTATCCTTCTCCCTCCTTCCTTTCGTGTTATGTATAGTCTGTCCGTATTTGCTCTTGGGTGTAGTGCTTTGTGTATTGTCATTTGTTTCCTGGTTTTCTGATCTATGCTGCGGAGTTCTGCCTTCGTCCATTTCCACTATTCCTGCGCTGTATATTTATTATTATTATTTTTATTATTATTATTATTGGAAAAACATCCACAGATATGTACACGTACATATACGTAAATTTTGATTTTTGCTCCATTTCAAGACTACGCTAGTATTATTTATTATTATTTATTATTATTATTATTATTATTATTATTATTATTATTTACGTCACAAGGTAAGTTCAAAATAATGGCAATATTCAAGTACAACAAGAGACCTTAACTTTATAATTGTAATTTAATAGCAATATACACTACTACTACTACTACTACTACTACTACTACTACTACTACTACTACTACTACTACTACTACTACTACTACTACTACTACTACTACTACTACTACTACGAAGAAGAAGAAGAAGAAGGAAGAAGAAGAAGAAGAAGAAGAAGTAAGAAGAAGAAAGAAGAAGAAGAAGAAGAAGAAGAAGAAGAAGAGAAGAAGAAGAAGACGAAGAAGAAGAAGAAGAAAGAAGAAGAAATATCATTATTATTATTATCATATTTCTTCTCAGAAAATGAACCCTATTCATATAGAGGGCAGCGACTTCAAATTCAAGCTTCCAAAGAATATGGTGTTCATTTGAAAGAAATTACTCTGGGAAAATAACATAAAATACAGAAAAAGAGAGATCAGCTGTTAGAAAAAAATATATAAAATAACGATCTAATAAATAGCTAAACTCCGTTCTCTAGCATCAAATGACTGTAAACTTGCACTAATCAATAACAACACTGAAATGCAAAAGCAACTTGACCAACAAGTCAAAACCAACAGCTCATGAAATATGAACCTAACCGATCCCTCCAATCACAAAGGCCCATCCACACTAGGAAACATTGTGTTTGCAAACTGTTTGCAAACATAGTTCGCAAACTTTGTTTGCAAACAATGTTTCCTAGTGTGGACGGCCCTTAAGTAATATGACGAAATACAACTTCGCCAGTGATTAAAATGCTTACGGAAATTGATTATATTTGAATAATGAGTCATATCAATACAATTCACCAGTTCATTAAGCTGCTTATATGGAAATATGAACATGAATTAGATACGAATGCATAGATAATAGGTCACAAATCCTAACGTCAGTGGCACAACTCTAATCATAACTCGATATGTCACAGTGCGGTTACCATAAGCCAGTCAACTACGTAAGTTATTTTACGTGCGCACGCGTGTATATATGTATATGTACATGTATATATATATACATATATATATATTATATATATATATTACATAATATAATGATATTATATATACAATATTATATATATATAGCATTTATATATATATAATATTATATTATATACATAGTATATATAACATATATAATACATACATATAATACATTATATATATATACACACACATCTATATACATATATGAGGTATGAGAGATTACTATATATATATATATATATATAAAATATATTATATATATTATAGTAAATAATCATAGTAGTTATTATATCTAATATAGTATGATTAATATATGAGCTTACTATACACACATTTATATACATATATGTGTGTGTGTGTGTGTGTTAGTATTTGTAAGTACAAAAAATATCAGACGCATTTTAGTAGCAATCCTTTTACAATTTACCTCGTCATAAAACATCGCAAAATAGGTGCATCTGATCTGCAATTGATAGCACCCACTTTAAATGCAATGATATTATACTCGAGAAAAGTATTAATATTCCTACAGGGACTGACTGACCCTCGCCCTAACTTTGCCAACGTATTTCTAAATCCCTGTGACTTCAATTTTATGCAGAACACCACTCGAACAAAACATATAAGTAAAGGCTTTAGATATATTGATGATATACCGTTTCTCAACAGTGACACGTGAATTTCGACAGAAAAAAGAATATATTTTTTTCTTAAAGAATTACCACTCAAGAGAGATATTAATTCATATCATAAGGATTAATTTCTGAATACCGAAATGAGATGAGCTGTTTCTCCGTTCTTAATTGAGATGCACTGTTCCCGGATTTTATTTACAAAATTACATTTACATTCTTATTGTAATAAAAATTATCGGCAATTCTTCGTTTCCATTTCCCCTTAAGAAGAGAGAGCCCCCCGGAGAGAGAGAGGAGCTGAAGGAATGAGAATTGAGGAGAGAGAGAGACGATGAGAGAAGAGAGGGCGTGGGGGAGAGAGAGAGAGAGACTTTTACAAGTCATCCACATTTTTTCGTATTTGGTCATACTTTTGTTATTTTTTTTGTAACAGGTTCATGAATAATTTTTCTTTTAATAACCCGCTCATACTTTTTCTTTTCCCCTTGGTCTTCCAAAACTATCCCCACACATACTTTCTTGTCACACTCCGACCTCCTTGATTTGGAAGGGAGGAAGGGAGGGAGGAGTGTGGATCCCTTCTCTCATTTCGGAAACAATTACCACGAAAGAGGGGAGATGAGAAATGCTTTTCCCCTCATGGAGGAGCTCGGGGTCAATATGTATGTTAAAATGCCATGCATTTTCTATGCATAAATCACGCCGCTTGCTTCAGTCTCTCTCTCTCTCTCTCTCTCTCTCTCTCTCTCTCTCTCTCTCTCTCTCTCTCTCTCTCAGATTTTGGGTACAATGAAGGAATTTCCCTCGAGGCTTACGCTGCTGTACTGAGCATCAATCTCTTGCCTCGTCCTCAAAATGCGTAGAACGGAGAACCCTATCAAATTCGTCAGGTACTTCAGTGACATATTTACAGAAAAGTCAATTACGATTCACAGGTGTAATCAGTAACGTTCATATATATACATTTGCATTACAATATTGAATGTCGACGTCGCAGGCAGAATCTCGGCGGAAAATATGAACACTGTACTTGGAAAGATAAAGCGCACATTGATTTCAAAATGGAAGTATTATAAAACTTACAAATAAACTGAACCCACGACATCTGACTGACATCCCACGACACTAACCACTTTACCAGCGGAGTTAGGTCAACTGCTTCCTTAAAACACTGATGAGAAAAAACAAATGTAAGTTATTTATAGAAAAAAAAACACTATAAAGAATGTCATACTTCAACAAAGATTTCCTTATAAAGTGTGTGAGGGTGTGAATTAGAATATTATTAAGAATATAATGGTAAAACATTAAGAGATCATAACTCATAATAAAACCCAAACCAAATCTATTGACTTCCTTATAAAGAGTATCATGAATAACATTAGAATATTATTAAAAATATAATGGTAAAACATTAAGAGATCATAACTCATAATAAAACCCAAACCTAATCTTTTTACATCAGGGATGAAAAATTCTCAAGAAATTCCCATGGAGGAAAAATGATGGAAACATTCCGTCCCAGACTTTCATACTTAACAAGGTCTCGGTATTTGTCGACCAATAGAAAACTCAACGCTTCAGGCTTTCCTTATTTGTACTGAATTCAGAACAGTTTGCTGAATGTAACATAAATGGGTAGAGAGAAAGAGAGAGAAATGCATTGAAATCTAACGACCCGAGCTCAAATCTTCAAGCTTCAGAACACAAATTATGTCCCGGGCAATACGCGGGGTATTTTTCAAAATAACCATTTTCGAACAATGGTATACGTCATCGTTTCTCTCTCTCTCTCTCTTCAGTATTCACAGAACAAGTGGGATAATGCAAAAGTATTCATATATCGCTTTCTGGTCGCCATAAGCTGAATAAATCTCTCTCTCTCTCTCTCTCTCTCTCTCTCTCTCTCTCTCTCTCTCTCTCTCTCAAAGAGTATAAGTATGTATGTGGGATAATCTCTCTCTCTCTCTCTCTCTCTCTCAAAGAGTATAAGTATGTGTAAGTGTTAGGATAATCTCTCTCTCTCTCTCTCTCTCTCTCTCTCTCTCTCTCTCAGTATGTGTGTATAAGTATAAGGATATTTATGTGTTTGTGCACATACGCGTATAAAACAGACCAGGGGCAAGAAAGCGCTATGCTTCCAAGGATGTTTAATGTGTTTACTAAAAGGTGTTTACTCAAAGGGCGTCCGAGGAGAGAGAGAGAGAGAGAGAGAAAAGGAAACATAATAAGAGAAAGATTAGGAGGGAAAATAGCAAAGAGAGAAAGGCGATCTGGCTGCGAGTGTCTGAGGTTGTGACGAGGATGGAATTTATCTATTTATTAAGTTTTTTCTTTCTTTCTTTTATTTTGTATTTCCCTTTACTTATTCTTACTTCTTCCTATTGAACATCATATTCTTTGGAGGCAAGTGGCCCCGGTGGGATTGTTTCATGTGAAAAGGTTTCATCTACTGAATACTATGATAATAATAATAATAATAATAATAATAATAATAATAATAATAATAATAATAATAATAGTAAGAAAAGTGATGGACTCCTAAGGAGGCAGGATGCAACCCGGACCCCCACACTATAAATACCACTCAGTCGAATTGGAGGACTGGGATAGAGCAAAAAAAATAAATAAACAAAAATAATAATAATAATAATTGGAAAATGGCTTTGCTGTTATTTGCAGATAATACAGCTTTGCCTTCCAATGCCTGAATCTCAGATATTGTAGGCTTTGGCTAAAAATCAGCTTGGATATGGCACGGGATTATTGCGTAATAATTAGTTTTCAGATAAATAAGCTTTCAACAGTAAGTGTTTACTTTCCTGAATTGACTACTCGATGTAAAGGAATTACGGGTGATGTTGAATACTTTGCAGATAATGAGGTCTTGGCTGGTAATAAACGGTCTCCAGAAACAGCTATCTCTTTATACTGATCTTTCTAGACGATGCATTTTATAATGGTAAACATTGAAAATGGATGTCAAACCCCATTACCTTATCGAGAACTGCAAAGAAGAGAAATGAAACATTCTTAGAACGTAACATTATCAAGGAAAATAAAATGATTGTATAAGCACATTCTTAAAACGTTACACTATCAAGAAAACTATAATGATTGTATAAGCCCATTCTTAAAACGTTACACTATCAAGGAAAATATAATGATTGTATAAGTACATTCTAATACGTTGCATTATCAAGGAAACTATAATGATTGTATAAGCACATTATTAAAACGTTACATTATCAAGGAAACTATAATGATTGTATAAGCACATTCTTAAAACGTTACATTACCAACGAAATTATAATGATTGTATAAGCGCAAGTAGGGTTATGAAACAGTTGGTTGTAAAATATTTAAAATGAGGAGTTCAAAGGAGAATAAGAAAGAAAACCTAAGAGTAGCAGAGGATTCTTTCAATTAATACTGATCCAGTCATGTGAAGATGTGAAAGTTAAAAAAAAAAAATAATGTTTATTGACTGAAGTGTATTGCAATTTTTTTCATTTAAAAAAAATAATGGTTATTGACCGAAGTGTAATTGCAATTTTTTTTATTTAAAAAAAATAATGTTTATTGACTGAAGTGTATTTGCAATTTTTTTTATTTAAAAAAATAATGGTTATTGACCGAAGTGTAATTGCAATTTTTTTTATTTAAAAAAAATAATGTTTATTGACTGAAGTGTATTTGCAATTTTTTCTTATTTTTAAAAAAACTGTTTACTGAACGAAGTGTAATTGTAATATTTTTTATTGTGCTCATTTCTGTGTGTGTTTTTTTATTATTTAAGTATGCATATAACACTAAAAATGAATGAAAAAACAAATGAAACGTTGTCAGGTGCTAATGTTTATGGGAGGTTTATATAACGCAAACCTCGTCTGATTTTATTGATGTTATCGGTTGAAGGATGAATTCTAGTCTTAGCTGCCTTGGTTTCCTCTCGGGACAATCAATACTGGAAAAGATTGTGTGTGTGATTGTGTGCACTCATGTCTAGATAACATTATACTCTTCTCAGTCATTTATCCGTCATAGTTACTTAATCCTAACAATTAACAAAAACCGGGAAACGAATTAAAAACGAGTCTTGGATTAGTGCATTCACTCCGTTTTCTTTATCGCCCAGACACGTTCAAAACAAGTCGCAAAACGATGAGTGGCGTATGTGACAGCCGGACTGAAGCTGAACTTAACAATTCGAAAGAGACGAGCTGATGGAGCAATGTTATTGCAAAACAGACTGGAGTCGTTGCAAGCATCAGTTGTTTGCTTGAGTTTCATAACCTTGACGATCAAAACAACTGCCCCAGGAAATAATGTATATAGTTACTCTTCTGTATGAGCTACACAGCGCATGACTTGGGCATTGTCGCACTTTTGTTATTCAATAAAAAACACATTTAACACTAACCTTGATATATAAAAATAAAATAATAAAAAAATAAGAACTTTCCACTTATTCTTGGCATACAAAGCTTCATGGAGCGAGACAAACAAATGCTTTTTTTCTGTGACATAGATTTAATTCCCGAGTAAACTATTTTCATACCTTCAATGCGCTGGGATGTCAATTACACACGTGTAAGTCGACTTGTGAAGTTCGAAGTCATTCAACAAATACCTGATAAAATAATATCACTTATGGGGGGGAAAAACCCAGGCTCTTCATCACTTCATCATTTCATTGCTACAATTCGCTGAACAATTTCACGATCAAATACTTAAAAGGTTACGTCATTTGACTGTTTAATTATTATAGGTTTCCATGAAAGGTTTACCTGTTCCGAACATTAACCTGGAGCGAGACGACACGATTTTTTCATCAAATTTTCAAAATTTTAAAGAAAAAAAAAAATAAATAAAAAAACACGCTTGGGGCCACGAGGAAAATCAACTTTTATTATGCCTTAACCATTATTACTATGCCTGGACGTATATATCTGCGCCGTTGTTAATAAGACAGAAACATTTTGCGTCTTTTTTTTTTTAACTGAATTAAAACTGATGCTTCTTAACAAGGTATATACATCATATATTCCAGCTGATAGTGTCCTTTCGCTGCCTTGTCACTGTACTTTTAGATGTTAATACCTGGAGATTTATGCCTGATTAGGTTTCCACATATCATCACCAAGATCAAGAGCAATGATCAACTGACACATTATTATAGTTAATAATATCGCATCTAGAATAAACAGGATGGTTCACAGTTAATTTCTAACGGAAGACGATAACCCCAGACAGTGAATGATGCGAGTAACGAACGACTAAGAAAAAACAGGTCATACTGGAAAAAAAAAGGATAAGAAAAATACAAGTCATACTGAAACAAAAACCGAATCTGTCAACAGAGCGCTTATCTGTTGATTGATTGATTCACTGAATTATGGTAACTAAAACTGGCGTCGTAACATCCACGTTATTGACGCCAATACGAAAATTGAATAGGAACTAAAAAACATACTTTTAAAAGAGAACTTTACATAAAATGAATACGTAGAAGAATATATATATATATATATATATATATATAATACTATATATATATATATATATATATAATATGCTTGTCTGTTATAGTCAGGCATTACAGCGAGAGCTTGAAATATCTTCAAATGCCGCTGCCAGGAATACTCCTGAGTCTGCATTAACCTTTCCGCTGTCATATCTTTCAATTATACTTTTCATAATAAACTAAAAAATCAACCCAGGACTATAAGGACTTCAGCCAGTACCTCTACATTTCCATCTTATATATTCTAATAATATACATCTATCCATAACCTTTTTACTCACACATCTATCTACAAATTACAGCCTAAAATCCATCTACAAAAGAGAATGTTCACAAATATTAAATCAATCTACTGAGTCTTTGAAATAACAGCTAGCTCCCTCTTCCACCTCAAAATTAATTTCCTCTTCCACAACTCACTCAAGCAATATGAACGATCTGTCAACTACTCTCAGTCCTTCAACCCGTCACGCAAATACTTCACAACACATATCCGATTAGCGCCAGACCTTCTTCCTGCTCCAGTCCGCTCTTGTTATATCTTGTTCATTGTGTTCGCTTTTTTTTTTTTTTTTTTTGTTTTTTTTTTTGTTTTTTTTTTCAATATCAACACCCTCCTTGGCCTGGATTACTAAGCATGCCCCTTTTTTCCTCTCATTTCACACACACACACACACACACAAATATATATATATATATATATAGTATATATATATATATTATATATATATATTATATATATGTGTGTGTGTGTGTGTGTGTGTGTGTGTGTGTGTGTGTGTGTGTGTGTGTGTGTGCGCGTGAAATGTACCAAACGAAAGTATGGAACGCAATGTATAAATCCTGACGCCTATATTTTTCAGGTATTTAAAAAGATATTTACAAGGATACTTAATACATAGTTGTATAAATCTATAAGTTACGTATGATACTACGACAGTGAAAACTATCAAACAACCGGATGGGAAGTTAGTTTCCTCTAATAATAGAAAAAAAAATAAGCCGTAGATTTGTTGGGACTGAGGTCAGTTCTCCATTGACAAATCTGGCTCAGGACAGCTTTGCTATGAAGCGACGACAAACTACCTAAAATCTATACATTTTACGTATTCATTTGGAAGTCAATGACCCAAGTTCATTTGTTAATCGGCTGACATAACCTTAAATAAGTTCTCTTTTATTAACCTGGATTCAAGCACATTTCTTTAAAGCTTATTAGTAAGACTAACCAACTTTTAACCACTCAGATTGCAAGCACGATCGTTTTCACTGCCACGAACGTAAATTACATCCACTTTTCAATTAATAAGCACTTTCAAAACATATCTCCTGGCCTCATCAGCAAACTGAAATACTGTGAAAACAAAATATGCTTCCTTGGGTGTGATCACTTTCACAAAAAGAGATTAAATAATTACAGCTTTCTGAGAATTGCCAAGCTGGTGCAGGACTTGATTCTCAGCAAACGTTTCTTCTTCCAAGCACTGATCTTAGTTTTCCAGCCAAATAGGAAATTCGTCTTCCCAGCCAATGTAAGTTTCAGGACAACTGGGTTCGTGTCCCTTTCCAATACGAGTACCTTTCCTAAGATCGAAGTTCTTGGTTTTTGCCATAATTACGTGAAAGCAGAAGACTACAAGCTCGTCGTTACAATCTATTAAAAAGAGACACAAACACACACACACACACACACTTTCCCCTAACGAACTGTTGTCATAATTAGTCTGCTGGACTTATGAGAACCTTAAAAACCTTCCCCAAAATGAAGCGGCCGTTTCTTTGCAAGTTAGCCAACTGAAATGGTTACTCTCTCTCTGTACGTGGGGAGTTGTTCACCTCTTTTTTTTCCTGACGAACATCATTAAAAGACATCATTAAAGAAATTA
>NC_061103.1:31582528-31615028 GCF_015104395.2 Macrobrachium nipponense | reverse complement strand
AGTTCATATAATTAAGGGAAATAAGTTCATATAATTAAGGGAAATAAGCTCATAAAATTAAAGGAAAAAGTTAATAAAATAAAGTTAAATAATTTCATATAAATAATGAAACCAAGTTTATTTAATTAAGGGAACTAAATTCGTGTTCTGAAGGAAACTAAGTGCATATAATTAAGGGGACTAAGGTGTTCATATAAGTAAGGGAACTAAGTTGTTCTACATATGCAGCCCACAGGACTGCATATGGGCAATCAATACTCTTACCTACCCCAAGCCCTCAGAAAATACGAAAAAGTAGCGTCAGTGAAGAAGAGCCCAGAGAGAGAGAGAGAGAGAGAGAGAGAGGGGGGGGGGACATCCATAGCATGAGCATGAAAGCAGATGGAACGAAAGTTTCATGAAAAAAAAAAAATTAATAAACGATGGCCCGAATGATGAACATGGTTGTAACACAAGCTAGTGGTTTTGCTTCTGGATAATGACTGAGGAGTGTGAAAAACTCACAGATGGAATGGACAACTGATCACTAAAGTGTATGAAAAGGAAAGGAAACGCAATGAAAAGATGATGAAATGATAAAGTCTATAAAAGGAAAAAAGGGGGAGTATCTTTAAAATGCAAACGCAGGACAGAAGCATGTCCCGTGAGAATATACAGAGGTAAGAGAAATATATTGCCGTAAAAAATATATATATTTATTTTAGATGAAAAAGGTAAAAAAAAAAGTATGTCCTGTGAGAATATACAGAGGTAAGAGAAATAAACTGCCGTAAAAAATATACGTATATATTAATTTTAGAGGAAAAAGGTGAAAAAAATTGCATCCCTGAATAAATGGCTCAGATAAAAAAATATAATATCCGAAGTGAATTCATTCCTATAATGGACCGGGTATTTTCCATACCTGTTGACTTTAGTGGATGGAAGAAACTTAGACCTGAATATGAGAGATGATGAGAATTTGCGAATGCGTCTGGAAATGACAGCAGGTGATTTAAGGAGGATGATCAAGAGGTGGAGGAATGGAAATGCATCCAGAGATGACTGGACGGAAAGTGAGATGTTGCAGTAATGTGATAACAGCCTACCTAGGAAGGTGGCTAGTGTGAGTGGGGGAAATGTGGGGGAAATATGTATTATAACACTTTGCTTCGTTAAATGAGAAAGTGGCAGAACGTATTAAAAGAATAATAGAAATATAAAATATATCATCATTTAACACAGTTAGGAAGGTTTGTTTGTTGTTTGTTTGTATGGTGGTTTTACGTTGCATGGAACCTGTGGTTAGTCAGCAACGGGACCAACGGCTTGACGTGACTTCCGGACTACGTCGAGAGTGAACTTCTATCACTAGAAATACATATCCCTCACTCCTCAACGGAATGCCCGAGAATCGAACTCGCGGGCCACCGAGGTGGCACACCAACACCATACCGACCACGCCACCGAGGCGCTACATTTAGGAAGGCGGATGGTAGGGCTTTCTTTAAATTAAGACATATAGCAAAACTATTGACAGGGAGATATCAATGTGTAGTATACATTTGGAAAGGAAAATGGGCGGGAATCAAGCAATTGTCGCGAAATTGGTGTGATCACTTACGATAGGAGTGACTGAAGTTAAATCGGGATGCTGAGTATCTGCAATGTCAAAAAAAAAAAAAAAAAAAAAAAAAAAAAAAAAAAAAAAAAAAAACCTTATTGATAATGATTTGAAGTTTTTATAAGGAAATAAAGTTTCTTTCAAGGGAAGGAATTCACGTTTTGGCGTTATAGTGGATCTCACAAACAGGTGGACATGTTTCAAAGACAAGTAGCTGGAATATAAAATGATGTCATGAGTGACAGATGTCAGCCCATGAAACAATGACATTTGCAGAAGGTGAGAAAAAGTTGGAGAGACTACGGAATTAATAAAACTTCAACTTCTCCCTCTTACCAGCACGGTAAGAGGAGGAAGTTGAAGTTGAAGAGTAAAAAGAATGCTGGGGTAAAACCCAGGAAAACTGTTAAATGTAATGGATGATAAAGCCGAACAAGTGAGTCAAAGAACAAGACGAGGAAAAGGAGCTCAACAAAAAAAATCCCAAACGAAAAGACGTCACTAAGAAAGGTGGTTGGAAGTGGAAATGAAAATATTAAATTCTAATAAGAACTGCAGATACCTCAAGGCAATTTGTTTTCGTTTATATGAGGAATAAAACAAGTAGTGAAAATACAGAAATGTAAAAACGACAACGTCGTGAAATGTTTTTCAATTCTCGACTTACACTGATGACAAATGTATTTTCTGTGCAGTCAGGTTTAGAAAATGGAGGACAAAATGCAGCTGGAAAAAGGGGCGGTTAAATTTATTTAATTGCCTTGAAAGAAGAGTTAAACATGAAAGACCAAGAAAGTTTTTTTTTTTTTCATTACTAGCGGAAGAAGTGAGCAAATGGGACGGACAACCTTAATACCCAGGAAGCATGAGACCGGGGCAGAATAGGGACGGGCATGGATGCAGGTCAGGAGGCTTGCAATACCCAACACTGGGTCTCCATTCTTGAATCGACTCTCAGAGATCAAGGAGTCCATTTTTATACAGTGAAGACTCTTATTATATCTTCTCTCTGCCACATGCCAACCTAGAGCGAAAATAGCCTTCCTTACCACTTCGTGCAGGAAGGAAATACGTACGAGTTTATATATATAACACACACACACACACACACACACACACACACACATATATATATAATATACTATATATATATATATATATATATATGTATGTATATATATATAGTGTATATATATATACTATGTGTGTGTGTAGATAATATATATATATATAATATATAATATATATATATATATATAATATATATATATATATATATATACACACACAACAGTATATATATGTGTGTGTGTATGTGTGAGTGTTTACGAACGACTGTCTGCCATTAATCATTTGCTAATCTACCTTCTGACAAAATCCTGAAAACTGTCGCAGCTCAGCCTTACGCCTCAGAATCCAGGATGAAAAATACCGCCCCTTTTCAAAACGCACTGACAGGAACACGACAAATGAGTTCACTCCCATATTACAATTTAAACAGAACTGACAAGGTATGTAGCATCAGGATTAATAAATTAATAGCTTTAATAATTAATACGTATCAAACCCCAATCTTGATATTGACACATGGTGAATACACTTATCCCAACGACCATCAGAAAATATAAAAATAAAAACCCAACACACAAGCGTCGCTCATTAATACCACAGAGCTCATTAACATCAACATCCACCTTTATTTCCACCAATTTCTGTCCGCAAAAGTGGGTCTTTTACCTATGAGCCTCTGGATTGCGGCCAAGAGCATCATTATATATTACGCCCAAATTACCGACTGCTTGCTTGGTTAATGACACATGGAATATAAATGCTGTCGTTTAATTGCGGGAGGAATTATGCTTGGAGCACTCAATGCCTCCGTGAGTTACGGGCTTGCGGGCGGAAATCAAAACAAAAGCATTAATACGTATTTTTTGGAGTCTGAATGTTCAAATAAAAAATTACGGAAGATCCGTAATCCATTGATATGAAAGTAATAATATTAAAAATTCTCTCTCTCTCTCTTTCTCTCTCTCTCTGCAGGCTGATTTTCCTTTTGAGCTCTGTTTAAAGCTGGCGATTTAAAGAGAAAGAAAAAATACTGCTTCCAAAGTATTCAAGAAAGAAAAAAAAGAAAATACTTTTTGCAAAGTATTCATGAAAGAAAAAGAAAATACTTTTTGCATAGTGTTCAAGTAAGAAATTGAAATACTTTTTCTGCAAAGTATTCAAGAGAGAAAATAAAATCCTTTTTTGCAAAGTATTCATGAAAGAAAAAGAAAATACTTTTTGCCAAGTATTCAAGAAAGATAATAAAATACCTATTTCCAAAGTAATCAGTGCCTCGTTAAACTAGTGGTTTTCGCGCCTGCCTACCAATCCGGTGGTCCGAAGTTCGATTCTCGGCTCTACTAACGAGGAATAAGAGGAATTTATTTCTGTTGTTAGAAATTAACTTCTCGATATAATGTGGTTCGGATTCCACAATAAACTGTAGGTCCCGTTGCTAGGTAACCAATTGGTTCCTAGCCACGTAAAAATATCTTAATCCTTCCTGCCAGCCCTTGGAGAGCTGTTGATCATCTCAGTAGTCTGGTAAAACTAAGATATACTTAACACCAAAGTATTCAAGAAAGAAAGAAAATACTGCTTGCAAATTATTTAAGAAAGAAAGAAAGATAATATTTTTTTTGCAAACTCTGAACGAGAAATAAAATACTTTTCGTAAAGTATTCACGAAAGAAAAAAAAATATTGGAAAGTATTCGGGAGAGAATACAAAAAAAAAAAAAACTTTTAGCAAAGCATTTAAGAAAGAAAGAAAAAATTCTTCGAAAATATTCAAGACAAAAAAGAAAGAAAATGTTTCTTGCAAAGTATTCAAAGAAAACAAAATAAATAAATAAAACCGAAAGGTTCGTCTTGCCTCCTTCCAGATCCGCAGAATAAACCGAGAAATGGAATATTCATGCTTCTAGAAAAAGAAAAAAAAGGAAAAAGGTCACTTTAAAGCATTTACGTATTTCATTGACCCTTTTTACGTCGTAAAGACTCAGTTGCTAATGTAAGGTGTCGTAAAAATTTCATATCCCTCCGTGCCTACCCCAAACCCCACGCGTTTGGCCCAAAGACCTGTTTCTGGTCGTCAATCTGAGAGATCTGAAGGTTGAATACGGAATGGTTACTTTTCCCAAGTCAGTATAAATATTTATACTACAAGCATTCGCCTTACAATACAAGGAGTTACAAGGATTAGGATGTCTCAAAGACTTGTGAGTCCATCCGAGGAGACATCGTGAGCTCACTTATCTGTAAGAGCAGGTTTTACTGTGCATTCAGTGTTCTAATGATTGTCTAGCTTTCTTTTAAACTTTTCCACACCATTAATAAAAGTGTTCTCATGTTACATAAAGTATCAAACGAGAGAGAGAGAGAGAGAGAGAGAGAGAGAGAGAGAGAGAGAGAGAGAGAGAGAACAAAAAAATTTACACTAAGGGTATGCATGTATGTAAAAAAATGATTTCAACTTTTAAAGGATATTAAAGTAAATTTCAAGGATTTGACAACTTGAACCTTGAGAGAGAGAGAGAGAGAGAGAGAGAGAGAGAGAGAGAGAGAGAGAGAGAGAGAGAGAGAATTTTTACGCTAAAGGTATGCATATATCTAAATAAAAATCGAGTTTTAAAAGGATATTAAAGTAATTTTTAAGGAGTTGGCAACTTGAACCTTAGGAGAGAGAGAGAGAGAACTCTTTAGGCTAAGGATACTCATATATCTAGTAAAAAAAAAATCGACTTTTAAAAGGATATTGAAATAATTATCAAGGAGTTAATAACTTCTACCTTTCGATTACGATTAATTCCAATGTTGGCGGTGGGTTTCATTAAAGACGGTGTAGATGAAAAAAAAATATGACAGTATTACATTTGCCAAGCAGATCCATTGCTTGTAATACACGAAGGCATTTTTCCACATTATTCTTTCATGAGAGCATACTAGACGACTTAGAAATTTACTTAGTCCAATCGAATTGATTTTGGCATGACTATTCAAGGTCACTATAGTAGATTCAAATCAACCGTGCATCTGATGTCTAGGCCCGTCCCTTACGACGGTCCTGATTGGCTGTTGATAAGCCAGTCACACGGCTGGAAACTCTCAGTCTCTCGAAAGAGTTCACACAGGCAGGATGCATGTTCCACCTCTCCTGAGGGATACTTTTGAAAGAAGTATCCCTCAGGAGAGGTGGAACATACATACATCCCGCCTATGTGAACTCTCGAGAGAGACTTAGATTTTCCAGCCCTGTGACTGGCTTATCAACGGCCAATCAGGAGCGTCGTAAGGGACGGGCCTAGGCATCAGATACACGGTTGATGTGAATCTACTATAGTAGTCTGAGTTAGTCCTGAGTATTAATTATGACGGTCGAAAATTTTGAACGGGGATTAACTTACTCTTTCATCCACGGTGTCCAACGTTAGTTAGAAGGCTTTTACGCTCAGGGTGTCAGCTTGAAAGGTTTTTAAAGAGCCACAAACAGAAGCGAGTCTTGGAAAGCACCAAGCCAAGCATTTCTAGGTCAAGGTCGAAACAGAATAACAAAGGTGGGTGTCTGATGTGGGTTTTGTGACTGGAGCATTGTTGTGACTTGTACAGTTTTTAAGTATCTGTTTACTTGTGAATGAAGACTATTCTGAATAGTTTATTTTGATATGAGGAAAACAACTAATCGAGAGAGAGAGAGAGAGAAGAGAGAGAGAGAGAGAGAGAGAGAGAGAGAGAGAGAGAGAGAGCAATAAAATTCAATACCGTTATTCTAATATGACTGGGACACGCAAAAATCAAAACAAATAACACGGGTAGAGAGAGAGAGAGAGAGAGAGAGAGAGAGAGAGAGAGAGAGAGAGAGAGAGAGAGAGAGACTAATATGTATTTTAAATAAAATTTAATAGTTTTTCAATGAAAATGGGATATACAAAAATTAAAATAAATAACAAAAAGAGAGAGAGAGAGAGAGAGAGAGAGAGAGAGAGAGAGAGAGAGAGAGAGAGAGAGACTAATATATTTCATATCAACTTTAACATTCAAATAAAATTTAATAACGTTTTTCACTTAAACTACGGCACACGAAAAGTAAAACACTGATACGCAGAATTCAAGCAACGCCCAGGTAGGACCACGACGAAAAAGTAGGCCATGCAAGCAAGCAAGCAACAAACACCCATTGTGAGCTGGGAGAGCAATCTCTTTTTCATTACAAATCTGTCAAAGTCGTTTTTACCGAAAACGCTAAGTGCCCCAACCCGCCTGTCACATCCATCACTCATCGTGTCGTGGCATATTTTGTTGGTTTGTTTGTTTGTATGGTGTTTTTACGTTGCATGGAACCAGTGGTTATTCAGCAACGGGACCAACGGCTTTACGTGACTTCCGAACCACGTCGAGAGTGAACTTCTATCACCAGAAATACACACACACATCTCTGACCCCTCAGTGGAATGCCTAGGAATCGTACTCGCGGCCACCGAGGTGGCAGGCCAAGACCAAACCGACCACGCCACTGAGGCTTATTTTGAACGCGCCAAACGCTCTACGCATTAATAGAAAAGAGGCGTCTCATTTTTTTTTTTACTCAAAATAAATAAATCAAAGGTAAATCAAAAGATAATAGGCGAATAGAATTCCCGTCACATTTTTCCTCGTCTTAAACGAATGTAAAATAAATAAATTTAAGAGGAATTTTGAAAAGTGTCCGGATAATTCTTGCCTAAGGAAGTTCGATTACCGTTACCATAATAATGAATTGACATGCTAAGCATTGTATCACATTAACTTATCTAACTCTTCAAGTAGCTTCTTCTGTTTCCCCTTCATCATATTTATTCAGTAATCGTATCGTTTGCAATGTCTTTCTATACGATTTCTTAATAAACAGCCCAAGGCACACTAAACAGTCGAACTCTAAATTAGATTGGCAATACAATGGTTGACAATGGACTTACAACAGCGTCCAAATATCTCTCTCTCTCTCTCTCTCCTTGAAGTCTAACCTAAATACTCTTAGCTTTCTTGAAAATTTTTTCTCTCTCTCTTTCCTTGAAGTCTAACCTACATATTCCAGGCTTCCTTGAAAACTCCATTTTCTCTCTCTCTCTCTCTCTCTCTCTCTCTCTCTCTTTCTAAGAACTAACCCAGATACTCTTGTATTTCTTAAAAATTCTCTTTCTCTCTCTAACTAAGAACTAACCTACATATTCCTGGCTTTCTTGGAAGCTCCAATAATTTCTCTCTCTCTCTCTCTCTCTCTCTCTCTCTCTCTCTAAGGACTAACCTACATACCCTTGGCTTTCTTGAGAACTCTCTCTTTCTCCTTAAGGTCTAACCGAAATAATCTTGGCTTTGTTGAAAATTCCATTAAATCGTTTACCAGAAAAGTGTCTTAATGCTTTCGTACCCAAAACGCTCTTGTCTAACTACCCACATTCTTTCGTGAAATTTTCATAAATCTAGCTTTTTTTTTTTTTTTCTGTCAACATCGTTGCACTCTAAGGACCGTCCTTGGTCTCCCAGTTGGGATTTGCTTCAGATTTTTTCATCCCGTTGTTTATCTGCCTGAAATCTACCTCCTCAAGCTATCTACTGTTCGTGGCTAGATTATACGCGGAATGAAGTCTCTCATTTACAACACTTAGTATAATTACCTAGCGTGCATAATATATAAATATATATATATATATATATATATATATATATATATATATATATATATATTATTAAATATATAATTCATCTAAGTCCCCAATTAATAATACCAGTGCTCTACCGCCGACCTGTGCACACAAGCATATATGTATGTATGTATGTATGTATGTATGTATGTATGTATGTATATGTATATATATATATATATATATATATAATAATACACACATATATAAATATATATATACATATATATATACATATATATACGACTGTAATTTATATAGATATATTATATATGTATATATATATATATATATATATTATATCTATATATATATATATATATATATATATATATATATATATATATATGTATAGTATTTAGTGTATGTATTTAAAATAACGTGAGTAAGTACGTAATACAAAACATCGTTAATTTAAATTCTAGTTGTATATCACCTCCAAACGACTTCTTCAATTTAATTTGTATAAAACATTATGACAGAGATAAAAAAAATACGCCATCTTTTTTTCTAGAGCGCAAAATCTCCGCAATACTTAAATCTCCGCAATACTTAAACTGGATCTTACTGCCTCACTCTCCTTTTTATTTCACAGGGATCCGTTTTAATTGCAGCGTCTTAATGACGTCTCCTCCAACCAGAAAAGACATAAAAAAAAAGACAAAAAGACAACCTTCTCCCTGAATGCCTTCATCTGTCATCGCGTTACGTAATGTGTAACTGGTCTTGCTTCTTTAAACTGTTAAGAAAAATATTCAAGAAATTTGTTCGTACAGGTCACAGTATTTGATCTCATTTTCCAGCCCCATTTAATGTTTTATCCGTGGTTATATAATGACCACATATACTGTTTTGAAATATTGGTGGATGATTTCAGAGCGGCATTAGCTCACATATTTCATGTATAGTGTTTGCTTACATATAAGTTTGTTACCTCACAAACACTAACACACAATAAATGAAAATTCTCGTAGATATTATTTCTTTGACTTACACTGGCAACACAAAAATATTGTAGCCGTGAGAACGAATTAAGTGTTGGCTGTATTTAGATATTTAGGATTACTAGAAGAGAGGATGAAAGAGAAGGCAGCACCATACTGGCAATTCAAATGGATGAAATAACACAAGACAACAACAACAACAACAATAATAATAATAATAATAATAATAATATAATAATAATAATAATAATAATAATAATAATAATAATAATAAAGAGAGGGAAAAATAGATAAGTATCAAGACCTGAAAAAAAAGTATATCTTAGTTTTACCAGACCACTGAGCTGATAATAGCTCTCCTATAGGGCTGGCCCGAAGGATTACATATTTTTCGTGGCTAGGAACCAATTGGTTACCTAGCAACGGGACCTTCAGCTTATTGTGGGATCCGAACCACACTATATCGAGAAATGAATTTCTATCACCAGAAATAAATTCCTCTGATTCCGCGTTGGCCGAGCCGGAAATCGAAGCTCGGAGCGCCGGATTGGCAGCCGAGCGCGAAAACCACTCGTCCAGCGAGGAACTACTAAGACCTGAAAATAGAAATATGAAGGATACGAGATATGCCAGTGGAAATTGTACCAATAATCATAAGAGCACTAGGCACGATCCCAAGATCCCTGAAAAGGAATCTGGAAAAACTAGAGGATGAAATAGCTCCAGGACTCATGCAGAAGTGTGTGATCCTAGAAACGGCGCACATAGTCAGAAAAGTGATGGACTCCCAAGGAGGCGAGATGCAATCTGGAACCCCATACTACAAATACCACCCAGTCGAATTGGAGGACTGTGATAGACAAAAAATAATAATAATAATAAAATATGGGCGCTTTGGTAAGAAAGAAAGCATTGTGGGTTAAGTATTAACTATAAGATTTGGTTCACCATACGAGAAAAGTTTAACAATATCTGAACAGAATCTTATGCAACGCTTACATAACTGTCGTTATAACTTGGCTGAACACAGGATGCAGATATCTGACTGAGAAAGAGAGAGAGAGAGAGAGAGAGAGAGAGAGAGAGAGAGAGAGAGAGAGAGAGAGAGAGCAACTTATTCCGTTGATATATATATTAAGTTTCCGGTGCCTTTTTTCTTAAATAAGAACAATTCCTCATCACAGTATGACATGGCGGGTTTCTTAAAACTTTTCCCTGACTTTCAATCAGTGTCTCGTGACGACGGAAACAAAAACAATAAAAAACAATAAAAACTCGGGGGTCGCTTTCGTAAGAAACTCGTCCAAGTTGTCTTTCCCGGAAGAGCGACAAAAGGAACATTGTAAATGTCTCTGAGGTTTTCATTCATTATAATTAATGAGGCAGATCATTAATGCGGACGGAATCTAAAGGAGAATTTATTCAGAGCTTCTGTTGTTCGATCTAAGTGGGTGCCTTTATTAAGCAGTGTTGGTCTGGATTTATGAGACGCGGGGGACCAAGGGAGCGACGCAGGTAGAAAATGTATTAATAAATGGTCATATACAATATGAACGCATGTGTCTACACGTACATTATTTATATTATTATATATATATATAATATATATATATATATCAATAATATTATACATATAATATATATATATATATACATATAATATATATATATATATATATATATATATATATATATATATATATATATATATATATATATATTAGAGCAAGATCTTTCGCCTTTACTCTAAAGCATTTTCAATCAAACTATACAGTACAATTCCATAAGAGAATGAATATTCTTCAAATAATCCAATATAACACGGACATGTATATATATATATATATATATATATATATATATGTGTGTGTGTGTGTGTGTGTGTGTGTGTTACAGTAAGAACACGTAACTTAGGGATTACGCGTAATCCCTGAATATTTCAGTGAATACGGGTAATCCCCGTTTCACTCAGGTGATATTAAAGATATGCTGGTTGCATGGATGGCTGACAATGACTCACAAGACTGGCCTACGGGCATCAAGTTTGTTCAGTTCCAGAAAAACAGTGCTCTCCATTCCGGGATAAAGTGCTCTCCATATTCTGCAATGCTTGGCTGTGAGGCTCGTGTAGGACTTACTACTTCGTCTTTGCCGATGGAAGTGATTGCTCGGATGGAGACTGAGGAGGATCTTGCTGTCACACCAATCAGGCCATACCCTTGTGAGTCATTGTCAGCCATCCATGCAACCAACATATCTTTAATATCACTTGAGTGAAACGGGGATTACGCGTATTCACTGAAATATTCAGGGATTACGCGTAATCCCTAGGTACGTGTTCTTACTGTAACATACATACATATATATATATATATATATATATATATATATATATATATCTATATATATATATATGTGTGTGTGTGTGTGTGTGTGTGTGTGTGTGTGTGTGTGTGTAGAGAGAGAGAGATAGAGAGAGAGAGAGAGAAGAAATCTTCTGGCTTTACTCTAAGGCACTGCCAATCAAACTACATACAAGTAATACAACTATATGCTGACTTGGTTTTAAATTAATATTACAAGCAATTGTTAGCAGTACTAATCAAGATTCATAAGTTAAAAAAGAAAATTTTTACTCTTTTATCAAAGGAGCAAACATATCACAGTGACGTGTGTGCAATAAATTGCCGACTTGTGGCTGGCATGAGGTCGATCACTTCCATTCAACATGTTTGTGACGTGTGTGCAACAAGTAGCCGACTTGTGTCTATGACTTTCCGGCGGACTTTTGAATCTGACTGTACTCTGTTCTGAGATGTGGACCGAAACTTGAATGCCCCAAGGGCTGGAGGAGGAGGAGGCGGAGGAGGAGGAGGAGGAGGAGGAGGAGGAGGAGGAGGAGGAGGAGGAGGAGAGGAGGAGGAGGAGGGGTCCTTGTCATGTCATTCTTGACCGCAAGGAGACGTCGGAATACATGCAGTAAGCCCCTTGGCTACATGAACGAGCTGCTGCTGCCTCTGCTGCCTGTAATGATTTCCTTCAGCTAAACCCCTGAAAGGACGAGAATGCGAGTGGAAATCGTCGTTCATGGTTCACCGTTATTTCTTTCCTGCCCCAAAACTCGTTCGTTGGAAAATTCCATTCGGAGAAAAGGATTTTGGGTTAAACGGCCAAACCTCTCAGGATTCCTCAAGATTTCGAGGTAACAATCAACAGAGGAAATTCAAAGTTTGCTTTCATTTTTTCTTTATTTTGTGAAAGAGGACATAAAGAAGAGGCAGTACAGATTTTTTTTTGTGAAAGATATAAAAGAGGCAGTACAGATTTCTTTGTGAAAGATATAAAAGAGGCAGTACAGATTTTTTTGTGAAAGAAGATTATAAAAAAAGAGGCAGTACAGATTTCTTTGTGAAAGATATAAAAGAGACAGTACAGATTTTTTTATGAAAAAGGATATAAAAAAAGAGGCAGTACAGATTTTTGTGTGAAAGAGGATATAATAAAAGAGGCAGTACAGATTTTTTGTGAAAGAGGATATAAAAAAGAGGCAGTACAGAATTTTTTTTTTTTGTGAGAGAGGATATATAAAAACAAGAAGAATCAGTACAGATTTTTTTTGTCGAAGATATAAAAGAGACAGTACAGATTATTTTGTGAAAAAGGATATAAAAAAAGAGGCAGTACAGATTTTTTTTGTGAAAGAGGATATAAAAAGAGGCAGTGCAGATTTTTTTGTGAAAGAGGATATAAAAAGAGGCAGTGCAGATTTTTTTGTGAAAGAGGATATAAAAAAGAGGCAGTACAGATTTTTTTGTGAAACAGGATATAAAAAAGAGGCAGTACAGATTTTTTTGTGAAAGAGGATATAAAAAAAAGAGGCAGTACAGATTTTTTTGTGAAAGAGGATATAAAAAAGAGGCAGTACAGGTTTTTTGTGTGAAAGAGGATATAAAAAAGAGGCAGTACAATTTTTTTGCGAAAGAGGATATAAAAAAAGAGGTAGTCCAGATGTTTTTGTGAAAGAAGATATTAAAAAGAGGCAGTACAGATTTTTTTGTGAAAGAGGATATAAAAACAGAGGCAGTACAATTTTTTTGTGAAAGAGGATGTAAAGAGGAGGCAGTACAGATTTATTTGGGAAAGAGGATATAAAAAAGATGCAGTAAAATTTTTTTGTGAAAGAGGATATAAAAAAGAGGCAGTACAGATTTTTTTGTGAAAGAGGATATAAAAAAAGAGGCAGTACAGAGTTTTTTGTGAAAGAGGATATAAATAAAAGGCAGTACAAATTTTTTTGTGAAAGAGGATATAAAAAAAGAGGCAGTAGATTTTTTTGTGAAAGAGGATATAAAAAAAGAGGCAGTACAGATTTTTTTGTGAAAGAGGATATAAAAAAAGAGGCAGTACAGAATTTTTTTGTGAAAGAGGATATAAAGAAGAGGCAGTACATAGTTTTTTGTGAAAGAGGATATAAAAAAAGAGGCAGTACAGATTTTTTAGTGAAAGGTGATATAGAAAAGAGGCAGTACAGATTATTTTTTTGTGAAAGAGGATATAAAAAAAGAGGCAACACAGATTTTTTTATGAACGAGGATATAAAAAAAAAAAGAGGCAGTACAGATTTTTTTGTGAAACAGGATATAAAGAGGCAGTACAGATTATTTTTTTGTGAAAGAGGATATAAAAAAAGAGGCAGTACCAAGTTTTTTGTGAAAAAGGATATGAAAAAGAGGCAGGGCAGATTTTTTTGTGAAAAAGGATATAAAAAAAAGAGGCAAGAGGATATAAAAAAAGAGGCAGTACAGATTTTTTTGTGAAAGAGGATACAAAAATAAGAGGCCATACAATTTTTTTGTGAAAGAGGATATAAAAAAAAGAGGCAGTACAGTTTTTTTGTGAAAGAGGATATAAAAAAGAGGTAGTACAGATTTCTTTGTGAAAGAGGATATAAAGAAGAGGTAGTACATAATTTTTTGTGAAAGAGGATATAAAAAAGAGGTAGCACAGAGTTTTTTTGTGAAAGAGGATATAAAAAGAGGCAGTACAGATTTTTTTGTGAAAGAGGATATAAAAAAAGAGGCAGTACAGATTTTTTTGTGAAAGAGGATATAAAAAAAAGAGGCAATACAGATTTTTTTGTGAAAGAGGATATAAAAAAAGAGGCCATACAATTTTTTTGTGAAAGAGGATATAAAAGAAAGAGGCAGTACAGATTTTTTTGTGAAAGAGGATATAAAGAAGAGGTAGTACAGTTTTTTGTGAAAGGATATAAAAAAAAGAGGCAGTATAGATTTTTTTGTGAAAGAGGATATAAAAAAAAGAGGCAGTACAGATTTTTTTGTGAAAGAGGATATAAAAAAAGAGGCCATACAATTTTTTTGTGAAAGAGGATATAAAAAAAGAGGCAGTACAGATTTTTTTGTGAAAGAGGATATAAAAAAAGAGGTAGTACAGATTTTTTTTGTGAAAGAGGATATAAAAAAAGAGGCAGTACAGATTTTTTGTGCAAGAGGATATAAAAAAAAGAGGCAGTACAGATTTCTTTGTGAAAGAGGATATAAAGAAGAGTCAGTACAGATTATTTTTTTGTGAAAGAGGATATAAAAAAAGAGGCAGTACAAAGTTTTTTGTGAAAGAAGATATAAAAAAAAGAGGCAGTACAAAGTTTTTTATAAAAGAAGATATGAAAAAGAGGCAGTGCAGATTTTTTTGTGAAAGAGGATATAAAAAAGAGGCAGTGCAAATTTTTTTGTGAAAGAAGATATAAAAAAAGAAGGTAGTAAACCATAATTTTTTTCTTTGTGAAAAGAGGATATAAAAGAGGAGGCAGTTGCAGGATTTTTTGTGGAAAAGAGGATATAAAAAAGAGGGTAGTACATATTTTTTTTTGTTGAAAGAGGCGATATAAAAAAGAGGGCAGTGCAGATTTTTTTTCGTTGAAAGAGGATTAAAAAAATAAAAAAGAGGTCCAGTGCAGATTTTTTTTGTTTTGTCAAGAAAGGGATATAAAAAAAGAGGTAGTACATATTTTTTTGTGATAGAGGATATAAAAAAAGAGGCAGTACAGATTTTTTTGTGAAAGGATATAAAAAAGAGGCAGTGCAGATTTTTTTGTGAAAGAGGATATAAAAAAGAGGTAGGTAAGATATTTTCATTTTTTTTTGTGAAAAAGAGGATATTAAAAAAAAGAGGCCAGTAACAAGATTTTTTGGTGAAAAGAGGATATAAAAAAAAGAGGTAGTACAGAAAATGCTCAGACTAAAATAAAGTTTAACTGTTACGTACATAAAACAGAAAGCCTATTATTTGGTTTAATAATAATAATTGCATATCATGAATAAAATGAGCAACTTCAGATACGAATAGGAATCATCATCTCAAAGACCTTCACTCAATGTTCATAAACCAATTTGTGATGGAAAGTGAACTATTTTATTAACCACCGTAATGTTACGTCTTCGTCATGTAATACTGTTTCCCAGATGAAAGGCAGACTATGGGGAAGAGAATTTTCTTGAGAGGAATTAAACTAAAAGAAGTCATATCAGTTTTCTTTTTCGCAAAAAAAAAAAAACCAACAAGAAAATACATAACTGAAATTGTTTGAAAGGTATATACGTTGCAGTAAATATGTGAAATTAGGGATTTCACGAAATCCCAAGGGAATATGTGAAATGACTAATTCGCTTAGGAACATTTTATTCCAGAGGGATAGTTTGTACTTAACACGACGAAATAGTGATTCATCACATATTTACTGTAACGTATAAGCGTTGGGGAAGGCATCATATCTCTTCACTTGTTATGGATTAATTGGTTTTAGTTTTTCCGGCATTACCCAACTTGTTATAGATAAGAGCTCTCTTCTGGTTTTCCAATAAGCCTTTTTCCTTTACCATTTTTATTCCAGGAACTGAGAATACTCGATCTTTATCATCTTTCCAGTTAGCCCAGAAGACATGACCGCCTCACACAGCAAGGGGTCGGTTGCCTAGGAAGCATTCGGTTGCTCCCTCGAGTTGCCAAGTAGCATTATTCGACTAACCACTACATGTTACCTTATCACAGTGGTTTCCAACCTTTTCTAATTCTCGCCCCCCTTCATTGAATGGCACATTCTCTGCGGCGCCCCCCCCACCCCTCCTTTCCTTCCTTAAATACTGCAATTTACTGGCATAGTCGGGGCACATGTCAATAATTCACAATATCATATATATATATATATATATATATATATATATATATATATATAATATATATATATATATATATATGTGTTTATATAGAATTTGAAATAGTTTATATATTTAAACAACTAAATTTCACATTTATATCTGAAATATTTTCTCAGTATTTTGAAATTCTGCATTCCATCATAATTAATACTTTTCAGATATAATTATCCCCTTTATCAAGCATTAGCGCCCCCCCCCCCCACAACGCGAGGGCTCGCCCCACCGGTTGGAAACCACTGCCTTAGAAAAAAAGTTTCCTAGTTATTATTCCTCATAATTATCTTACTAGTCTATGTATTTTTCTGCATTTTTGCAGATACAAAACCCCCCTGGGCAGATCATGTGTGACAGGCTGTAAATCATGTCGAGTTATTCATTTTCTGTTAAATTATCCCTAATCTAAGAGTGTAACTGGAACATTTTCATCGCAAAGTCAGTACCAATGATATCCTAGGAAAATATATAAAGGGAATGAGCAAGGCTACATAACCTCATCCTGACCATAGCCTACGAAACGTTTTCTTACAATGAAACTACAAAACAAAAATTTCACATAAAAAAACTATATCACCTTTACGTTATCTTCATCTTGTAACCAGTTTCTGTTGGCATACAATAAGTTTACTGCAAACATTTTAAGACTTTTCTAGTATGTCCTGAATGGTAAAAAAATGACAATGAATAGTAGTTCATGGCCTTTTGTATCCTTAAAGTGTTCTCTTCATGGAAATGGAAATATCATCAAAATTTAACCTAATGGTTCTAAAATAAAAAGGAAAAAAAATGTCATAAGACTAACAAGCCAAAATAAGCTATACAACATTACTTAACCTCACGAAATGCCGACCCTGATGAATATAGCATGGAAACTTAACGACACCAAGGTCTTAACTAACAGGACCTTTGCAACGATAAAACAATGAAGCTTTGAATGAAGTTTGGGCACTCGAACAGCCCCAAGTCAAGTGCTCCTCTTCAAACTTCTAGCTTAAGGTCGAATTTTAATAGACAAAGATGTTGTCTTTTAGTTCTGATATTAATTAAGCATTATATATATGTGTATATATAAGTACATATCTATACACACACACATATATATACATATATTTATATATACATATATATATATATATATATATATATATTGTTATATATATATATATATATATATATATATATATATATATATATATATATACAAACGGACAAATTACACTACAAATTAAACAATAATCAAGTGAAGAAACGTAATATAATATTCATCAAAGTAAACTGATAAATATTTTGAAACAGGACAGGCACAAAAGAATTAGATAACATATTGACTGTGCAAATCATGAGTAGATTACTAATATCAGAAATAAATTAAAAGGAACTGGGAGAGAAAATGGAAATGAGAGAAGAATGTTCATTAAAGAGAGGTGGTGTGAACGAAAGTTATTAAAGAAGACAATATTATGATATAAATGAGATATTAAAGAAATTTAAATGAACGCATTACCAAGAAGAAAGTAAAACTGTATAAGTACCGTTATTTATATTTAACCCTTTGTTACCAAGGAAGAAATATGGTCAGAAAAGACAGAGGATAAGGTTAGAACATAATAAAAATGAAGTCAAAATGCATTTAAGACAACAAATATGAATAAGCGTCGATCCCATAAAAGAATAAAGGCAGAAATGAAAGTCCAGAGAGAGAGAGAGAGAGAGAGAGAGAGAGAGAGAGAGAGAGAGAGAGAGAGAGAGAGAGAGAGAGAATTAAAATCCACGATAATAGGCATAATTATTTATATAATGTCTATAAGCCACATTATTGAATGAACAGAATCAGTAAACCAAAAATTATATATATAAAAATATGCTTGGAAAGAGCCAAGTATTTATAAATGTTAAAAAATGATACACATTCAGGAAGAATGAAGGGTTTTAACTATTCACACTTAATCCACATTATTTTCCTTAACAAACTGAATATATTACATTCGACTAGTCTCTAACATGAATACCACTAGTGTTTATATCACCACAATACCGCACGTCTAAAACTGGAAAACTGAGAGAGAGAGAGAGAGAGAGAGAGAGAGAGAGAGAGAGAGAGAGAGAGAGAGAGAGAGATACGAGCATGCGATAATCCTGCTTACAATTCATAATCCTGTATAAAGATAAAAGTAAATGAGCATTCATTAATCCCTCTCACACAATTCAGAGCCTCCTATAAATATACAGTAATAAATCCCAAACCAAAATCAGCTCTGGAATAACCAACTCACTCATTCCAAAAACCAAACAAACAAGCAAACACGACACACACACAAAAGCATTTCCCAAAAGGAAAAAAAAAAAAAACGAAGCCGGAAACCAAAACTTCCTTTGAAGTTCGAAAAAGACGCCTCCCATTGACGGGCCCGGAAGCTGCCTGACGAATAATATCATTTCCCTCAAGGACTGATCCAATCTCTGCAGTAGCCTATTGAGAGCGGAATGAAAAAGGCCCTTTGGGACATAAAAGAATTAAATCCGACATGAGGTATCTTGCAATACATGGGCAAGGAGGAAGAGGATCTGAGAAGGGGTGGAGGGTGGGGAAGGAAGGAAGGAAGGAAGGAGAGATATCAGAAAGGAAGGAAGGAAGGAGGAAAGGGAATTCTCATCCCTTCTTCCTTATCCTTCCCTTCCTTAGGATGCAGAGGGTTTCTTGTTAAATTCTTCGCATGAAGACAGTAAAACAGGACAACGGGTAGCCAGGGGTATGATATCAATATGACTAATCAATATAATATGTTCTTAGGAGATACAAGATTTGAAAGCTAAGCTTCAAAGAGAAAACATATATATTATATATATTATATTATATATATAAAAATATATATATATATATATATATATATATATATGAGAATACTGATAATATATATAAGTAACACTTATACTAACTATTGAGAATGTAAGGAGAAAACTTAATAATACTATAAGAACAGAAGGCCCCGTGAGTTTAAGCGATTAGCAGTGTGATGCTATGGTATGCTGGTAATAGTGTGTTTGACTGGATGACATGGGTGTGTAAGGTAACTGTCGAAGGGGAAAGGTTCCAAAGAAAGTGGAGGGAGAAAAGAATTGTTCCTTTGATTTTGACAAAAGTGAGAGCAAGAATATTGGGTGTAATATTCAGAATTTTGGGTAAGGTACACGACAGGACTTAGATTGAGAATTTGGACAAGGAAGGCGGTATGTAAAACTAGTGTTGGAAAAGAAACCACCGTATTTTGTTTTCATTTATATAGATTTTAGGCATTATGCCGAGCACTGGGGCAACTAAGGCCATTCAGCGCTGAAACGGAAATCGACAGTAAAAGGTTTGAAAGGTGTAACAGGAGGAAAACATCAAAGCAGTTGCACTATGAATCAATTGTTAGGAGAGGGTGGACAGTAAAATGGAAGAAACAGAATACGAACGGAGGTACAGTAAAAGGAATTAAAGAAGTTGCAGCTAGGGGATGAAGGGACGCAGCAAATACCTTAAGTAATGCACAAAGTGCAATAAAATGAGGTGCACTGACGGCACTACCCCCTTAATGAGAAAAGCACCGTATAAGATATTCAGAATAAAAGAAAAAGCGTGCATGTGACATACACGGAGAAAGAAACCAATGAAAGACATGAAAAAGGATGGAAAGTGGAGAGAATTTATTGAGCTTTTACGGAGAAGAAAGCAGACGGAAATGTACTTGAGTTGAAAATAAGTAGAAAAAAGTGTGAATGGACTGATGTAAGTGTGTCTGAGACAAGAATGCCTTGTATCTACGACTATCCAATATCTTTACCAAGGGAGTTGCTAAAGAAGTCAGTCACACAAGCATCAGTAAGAGTACTGAAGTTTGGACCACACTTTTTATCTAACGTATCTCATTAAAGAAAAACAATAAAATAAAATGATTCATCCCATGCATTTTTCAAATTACAGTTCCTGACACTTATTATGTATGAAGAAACTTCTCAATTTTGTATTGTTAACGATCTCTCTCTCTCTCTCTCTCTCTTCTCTCTCTCTTCTCTCTCTCTCCTGATTTTAATTGTGCGCTTGTTGATGATGAGTAAAGTTCCTAGACAATGTTCTCTCTCACTGCCGCATATTGTCTCAAGGAATAAATTAGTAACGACCTCTTGTTTCGATCTTAACGTGAATCTCATCATCTTCTACGCTATCCGAGGCAATTCTCTCTCTCTCTCTCTCTCTCTCTCTCTCTCTCTCTCTCTCTGTGTCAAATGAGGAAGGAGGTAACCATTTAAGACGACGAAGAAGGCCCTCGACGAAAAACTTCTCCATTCAAGCATCTCCGCCGATATCAGCTGTTTGCTCCCAACTCATGGGGCGCGGAGAGAGAGAGAGAGAGAGAGAGAGAGAGAGAGAGAGAGAGAGAGAGAGAGAGAGAGAGACTTCCGATGAAATATTTAGGCTGGAGGGGCCATCGAGAACTCCCAGGTCTCTTTGCATTTAATTGAATGCTCCTGTTTGTTCTGGCCCCGTCAATCCGCAATCGACGACCTATAGCCACTCTTGTCACCAACTGCTCTGGGAATGAGCGAGTTCGTCGTCGGAGGATGAGATCTCTCTGGCTTTAGTCACAGCGCAGATAAAGAAAAAAAAGGAAATAAAAAAGGCTTTGCAGACTTTAATTTAGATTTTGACGGACATGACCGTAAGCTTTGTGAAGAGAATGCTTTTAAAATCACTGTACTGACGGACATGACAGTAAGCTTTGTAAAGAGAATGCTTTTAAAAGCACTGTACTGACGGACATGACAATACCTTTGAAAAGAGAATGCTTTTAAAATCACTGTACTGACGGACATGACAGTAAGCTTTGTAAAGAGAATGCTTTTAAAATCACTGTACTGACGGACATGACAATAAGCTTTGTAAAGAGAATGTTTTTAAAATCACTGCATTGGCGGACATGACAGTAAGCTTTGTAAAGAGAATGCTTTTTAAAATCACTGTACTGACGGACATGACAGTAAGCTTTGAAAAGAGAATGCTTTTAAAATCACTGTACTGACGGACATGACAGTAAGCTTTGTAAGAGAATGCTTTTTAAAATCACATGACAGTAAGCTTTGTAAAAAGGATGCTTTTTAATATCACATGACAGTAAGCTTTGTAAAGAGGATGCTTTTTAAAATCACAGCATTGACGGACATTATAGTAAGCTTTGTAAAGAGATTTCTTTTAAAATCATTGGGTACTGGCTATTTTTATTATTTTTTTAAATAAACTTTTTTTTTACCTGGCCCTAGATATCTACAAAATTCTAAATAAGCATATCAATCAGATTTAGTAGCAAACATTCTAAAACTAAATAAATATACAAATAAATAAAATAATAAGAAAATAAAGAGAAAACAAAAAATTCTTTTATTTGTGCAACATTGCTCAAAACGATTTCTACTCTTATACTCAGATTTCACGCTTTTTTGGTCAGATATTAAAAACATAAAACTTACATAAGAAAAAATAAAATTAATTTTATACATATCGCCGTCAACATCGAATGATCATACGGGTATATTCCGCCGACCAGAAATAGTAGAGCTGCCGTCACCCAAAAGAAATCTTATATAACAAATTAAGAGAAGATTGCCGAATATAGATTTATGCTTATAACTAGTCTCTTCGTTGAGAAGCTCATCATCCAGTTTAACCGCAATCTAAAAGTTTCAAAACATAATACTGTGAACAATAGCATAAATTCCCTTTTTAATGGATCACTGCCCAAACCAATTATTGCTTATAGGCTCAGATTTCAACGTTTTTTTTTTTTTCTTCTTGGTCAAACACTAAATATGCTAAAACAGAAGAAGAAGAAGAAGAAGAAGAAGAAGAAGAAGAAGAAGAAGAAGAAGAAGAAGAACCAAATTGAGCCTAACACCATCCAACCGAGATTGAACACACTGATAACTAGAAATACCTATAGCGATGCAAACAACTTGCAAGTTAAGATAAATCATTACCTTTATAGAATTGTTGATATCTGAGAGAATAACAGAGGCCCTAATGACCAGAACAGGTGGGTTTCCGTGAATGCAATTATTTTTAATTGTGGCTGTCAGTCAGGGCGGACTTCAAGAATATCCTTCCGTTAAATTGCGTAGGGTATACTGAATGTTTCTGGAGTTTTTCCCTGTGACATTTTCTAGGTAATGCTAATCTCCGTCCTGAGAAATTGAGTGGTATATTTCAAGCCGTATTTCTTTTCCCTTACACCGTACTACAACCACACACACGTATATATACATGTGTGTGTATATCACATTACCGTGATTCATATACATATACATACATCGAGCTACAATGTCCTTTAATATCTAATTCGCTCTACCTCGGAATTAATATATTTTCATATAGCCTCTCGCGGTGGTGGGGTAGGTAAAAGCTTCCACTGACGTCCTGGATTTGAATGGCTTCTTAGGTTCGCGTCTGGGACCAGGCAAATCTATTATCGTGTAAAAAATTCCCGTTCGGTTAAGCATATATGAAAATATATTAATTCCGAGGTAGAGCGAATTAGATATTAAAGGACATTGTAGCTCGATGTATGTATATGAATCACGGTAATGTGATAATGTGATATACACACACATGTATATATACGTGTGTGTGGTTGTAGTACGGTGTAAGGGAAAAGAAATACGGCTTGAAATATACCAGTCAATTTCTCAGGACGGAGATTAGCATTACCTAGAAAATGTCACAGGGAAAAACTCCAGAAACATTCAGTATACCCTACGCAATTCAACGGAAGGATATTCTTGAAGTCCGCCCTGACTGACAGCCACAATTAAAAATAATTGCATTCACGGAAACTAACCTGTTCTGGTCATTAGGGCCTCTGTTATTCTCTCAGATATCAACAATTCTATAATTTACACACACACACAAAAACACGCATATATATATATATATATATATATATATATATATATATATATATATATATATATATGTGTGTGTGTGTGTGTGTGTGTGTGTGTATGTAAATTTGTACACATACGCATATATATATATATATATATATGTGTGTGTGTGTGTGTGTGTGTGTATGTATGTATGTGTACATATATATGTGTACATATATATATATATATATATATATATATATATATATATATATGTGTGTGCATATACGTACGTATGTAGTAAGTAAAGGAAAAGGATAATACTAGTTTTGAAAACCCTCGCAACAATTTCCGAAGAGAGAGATTTGCATTCGAAAAACCTCGTGTGACAAATTCAGCAGAGAACGCAGTATATACCATACGCGATCAACGGAAGCTTATATTCTTGAATCCCCGACGACGGCGAAATCGGACGAAAGCACTGATTGAATGAACTCAGATGAAGTCCGCCCCTGACTGACAGCCCCAATTAAAAATAATTGCATTCACGGAAACCGACACCAACCCCCCCCCCGTCCCCTGTTCCTGTTCTGGTCATCAGGGCCTCTGTTTTTCTTCCCTGGTTTAGTAACCAGCTGAAGAGTGAGACTTCGTTCTAATTTTTCCCGATTTGTATTAGACTCATCTCTCTCTCTCTCTCTCTCTCTCTCTCTCTCTCTCTCTCTCTCTCTCTCTCTCCTTCCCAAAGCATGAGGTACTTTCGTTATTCAAAAATAATTTACAAATCGTATTAGATTTCAACATTATACACACTATATATATATGTATATTAGTATATGTCATATCGTATATATATATATATATATATATATATATATATATATATTATGTATATATACATATATATATATAAATATATGTATATATATATATATATATATATATATATATGTACGTATATATATATATATATAATATATATATATATATATATATATATTATGTACGTATATATATATATGTATATATAATATATATATTATATAATATATAATATATATATATATTACTTATATATATATATATATATATCACACTTTTGACACATTTCAAAATAATGATACTGAACCTATGAACAAAAATGACACCTTTTGGTTTACGATAAAAACCAATTCGATAAGAATACCCTTCATGACGAATAATGATTTCTTCCAAAGTCATATATAAGAATAATCCATGAAAATGGTGGTTAGAGGCACCAGAAGAAAAAAAAAAAAAAAAAGAAAACTGGCAACAAGATCTCATCCGAAGAAGGAGAAAAAGTCAGGCAATATTCTCGTGAACGAATGGAGGGAGAAAGACAAAGGAAGAAGAAAGGCGTAATTGAATGGGGGAAACGTATAAGATACCAACGTAGAAGATGGGGAATGGAAGAAGCGAGAGGTAAGAACAAAATGAAATAGAATTAAAACACAAATGCTTGAGGTGGTACAGTCAATTCGCGATTCATTTCCAAGGAAATCTTTGCTTATGAATTTACTCATTTTTATCATTTCTGTTTTCATTTCAATCTTGAGTTCCATATCTTCATTCTTTTTATTTTTATTTTTCTTATTCAATATGTTTTGTTTTATCTTATTTTTTTCTCCTGATATCTATTTTTATTTATACTTCCATTTTCTTTATTTTTTTTCTACTCTATTTCTCTTATTCTCACGTTTATCATCAATTTTTATTATTTTATTTGCTTTGTTTTATCTTTTACTTTTCCTCTTGATATCTATTTTCATTTATAGTTTTATTTTCATTATTTTGTTCTATTCTATTTCTCTGTCATTTTTATCTTCAATTTTTCTTATTTCCTTTGTTTTCTTTCATCTTTCATTTTTCCTCTTTATACCTATTTTAATTTATACTTTTATTTTAATTTTCTTCTATGCTATTTACCTTATTTTTCTCTTTTACCTTAAATTTCTACTTTATTTTCATTTTCATGTTCGAGAAAAGCCACAGAGAGTTATTGACAAAAACCCAATCTTTCATACGCATGTATTTATAAAAAGAAGTAAACAATTATCTACGTAATATTTACCCACAATCCTGATGCAAATCTAAGTATTTCAAAATAAAATTTTTTTTATTTTTTTTTAAAATGTGCAATTACGTATATTCTCCGACACTACGAGCTTATTCAATAACTATGATTACAAACATCTCCAATGTGACTGCAGTTAATGTGTCAAGTTGACTTATCTTCAATAAACAACTTTTTCAACCCAGTACAGATAGATGTGTTATACAATTTGGTCGAAGGCCAAGATCTGAGACATATGAGGTCATTCAGCGGTGAAACGGAAGATTGAGAGTAAGAGGATTAAAAGTGTAACAGGAGGAAAACCTGGCAGTTGCACCATGACTCAATTGTTAGGAGAGGGCAAAAAGTAAGATGGAAGGACTTACAGTAAAAGGAATGAAATGGGTTGCAGCTAGGGGCCGAAGGGACGCTGCAAGGACCCTTAAGTAATTCCACAAGAGGTGCACTGAATGATTAATATAAGTAATGTACTTTTGATCTGACACTTTGACGTTCAAAGATCAACGATAAAAATACGTAATGGACCTTTGATCTTTGAATTTCATATTGTCCACTTGACACCAAAAAGCATAAAAAAAAAAAAAAAAAAAAAAAAAAAAAAAATGAGTAATAAGTGTCTAGGAAGAAAGATATTATTAGGATTCTGTACAAGTGCAGAACACGGGTAGACAATTTTCGGACCCTGGGGCCAAATCCTGCCTCCGAAGAACATTTTCTTTCATGGCCCCTAAGGGAGAGAGAATAAGAAGCGAGAGAAATGTAGACCTTCATAACATTCAATTCAAAAAAAGAAAGATATTCGGAGAGAGAGAGAGAGAGAGAAGAAAGAAGAATGAGAGAGAGAGAGAGAAAAGAGAGAGAGAGAGAGAAGAGAGAGAGAAGAGAGAGAGAGAAGAAGAGATGAGAGAGAGACGAGCGAGGGGATGAGGAAAAGAAGAGGAGAAAAGGAGAGAGAAAGGAGGAGAAGAGGAAAAGAGAGAGAGGAGAGGGAGAGAACCAGAGAAGGGAGGCGAGAGACGGAGACGGTGTAGAGAGCGAGAGAAGGAGGAGAGAGAAAGAGAGGAGAGATGAGAGAGAAAGAGAGAGAGAGAGAGGGAAAGATTCAAAGAGAGATGAAAGAGTAGCGATGAGAGAGAGAAAGAGAGGGAGAGAGAGAGAGAGAGATGAAGCCCATATGTAACACAAATAACAGAAAAAAAAGAAGAAAAAGTAGACTGCTTGACTGGATAATCAATCCTGATGACTAACTTCTTTATAGGTTCAAATATATCGTAATATTTAAATTTCATGATGAAATCATGACATATTTCATGATGAAATCATGACATATTTCATGACGAAATCATGACATATTTCATGACATATATAATGACATACAATCTCCTTCCAGGGAAAAAATAAAAATCTAGAACCTGAATCATTACAAACCACTTATTATCTCCTACATCGTTTTTTTTTAAATTAAAGATACCCCCGTAACATAAATTTTCACAAGAAACCTTGTCGCCTCTGTACTCGCTTATGTATCACTGTTGGGTAAAATCTTTAAAACATACATGAGTCTACATCTGGATTTCCTGTCTTCTCGAGAGTCAGCTCAAGTTACCTATTGACAACTGATAATGGACAAGACGTCAGCAAATAAAAAACAAAACACGATAGTCTTTAAATATTTACTTAGATCAAAACAAATAAATAACCACCATTAACAAATGACCCATATCATGGACAACATTTCCAAAAATGTTTAAATCTTCAAATGTTTATGGCATACGGGACATGGCAAAATATGACTCAAGCATTAGGAAAGGATTCTCCATTTTGCAAGAAGACTCAACGAACCACTAACAAGTCTTCGAAGCCATACAGACCGTGTAGATGAAAATGGATAACCGGGACTGTTCCATATTCAAAATCCCAATCAATACTTGATAGAACCGACAAAACCTCTGAAATCCAGAAGAGCACAGAAGGTATCACAGCTCCTGCTACCAATATTCCATGGCCTTCCAGGTCCCTCGCGTTCCAGGCAAGGAATGGAAGATGGTTTGCGCTTGATCTTATGCATGAGTTAGCGTTGCCATGACTGCGCGCTGTATTGCTCATGGGTGGTATTCATTGTTACTGTAATGCCTTGAGGAATGATATCTTGAAATAATAAAGGTTAGTTTGGATCCACACACAGACTATAGTAGGTTCACATCAACCGTGCATGTGATGTCTAGGCCCGTCCCTTATGACGCTTCTCATTGGCTGTTGATAAGCCAGTCACAGGGCTGGAAACTGTCTCTCGAGAGTTCACATATCCCTCAGGAGAGGTGGAACATACATCCTGCCTTTGAGAACTCTCAAGAGAGACTGAGTTTCCAGCCCTGCGATTGACTTATCAACAGCCAATCACGAGCGTCGTAAGGGAAACGCCTGGACATCACATGCACGGTTGATGTGAATCTACGTACTATAGCAGCAACAACATGTAGTGTGTGAATGAAGCGCATAAAAAGGCAGACCTTCTATATGACGATGGCTCATGGAGAAAACCAGGAGAGTTTGTACTCTCACCGACTACATGACTATATATAACAGATAGGACATGGAAATACACCTGAGATCAGCGTGAAATCTACTGGTCACATTAGATAAATGAAAAAACTTCGGCCTTACAAAATTAACTATTTCGAATCATGGCATACATGCAGTTTCCTTACTAAACTCAAAAATTGTGGTTAATTTTTTTTTTTTCAGTTAAAATGTTATCTAAAATACTGAGAAATCGCAGGGTTATTGAGATAATTGCATAATAATCGTAATTACATAGGGGGAAGGCTGCATTATGTATATTCCTCTACCTTTTATTCCAATTCTTATTTATTCTCTACTTCACTGAAACCAAAGAATAGTAAAATGTGCTGTAAAAATAATCTTGCACGTTTTATAGCAGCTCAATCTTACCAACAAACAAATCTTCTCAGTACTTTCAACAACTTTCCTACTATCTCTCTCTCTCTCTCTCTCTCTCTCTCTCTCTCTCTCTCTCTCTCTCTCTCTCTCTCTCTCTCTCTCTCTCTCAACGACTTAACCCTTTAGCCCCCTGAAGAAAAACGTCTTCACCCTCCCATCTTCAACCAACTGCCGGTCCTGGGCTCATGGAACGAGAGACTTTGATGAGCTCTCCGGGTTGAAGAGTCCATCGAGAACTCTATAGTCTCTTTGCATTTAATTGAACGTTGCTGTTTGCTCTCTCCGTCAGTCAGTCGTCAGACCTCCGTCGACGATGACCTACGCCACTGTCACCAACCAACGCCGCGATGAAGAAGTTCCTCAGGAATAAGACTTTCTTCGGGTTTATATTCAAGGCGTTTGAGAGAGAGAGAGAGAGGACTTGTCACTAACCAAGTACATGTGATTTTGTTCGGTTGTAGGTGTTCGAGATGGCTGAAAAAATGAAACAGAGAGAGAGAGAGAGAGACCTACGCCACTGTCACCAACCAACCCAAAGTTTGTGGGGAAGTTATTCAAGTATTAGATTTTGTTCAATTATTTAAGATGTTCGAGATGGCTTAAATAATAGAGAGAGAGAGAGAGAGAGAGAGAGAGAGAGAGAGAGAGAGAGAGAGAGAGAGAGAGGTCCTTTACGAGTTCAATTCCAGTAAATCTTACAAAATATTTTGTAGCAACTTAGTTACTAGGAACATATAAAAACGAAAATTAAATCCATTAAAAAAAACTACAAAATAAAAATTACTTTGATCTCAGCTTCTTACATTACGTTTATTAGAGAGATAAAAAATCCACAGTTATTTAACTTCGCGAATACATTTTATAACAAAACACTACATAGACCTTTCGGGAATCTGTAAGATTCCCGTTTTTCAATCGAAACTGAAAAAAGGAATCATACAGATTCCCGAAAGCTCTCTGCAGTTTTTTTTTATATATTTGTAAAGTTATTATATAACTGTAAATTAGTTTCTCCACTTTAAAACTCGTACTACAATGAGTACATTTCTAAAAATAAACTCATTATTATTATATTTTTAAAAATAAGCTAATTATTATAAGTCGTTTCATTTTCATGAAAAGAGTAAAACTAAGAGATCTACAGACTACAGTAGATACGCTGAATTCCATAACTCTACAACTTGATGGAAAACATCTAAAGAACTCCAAAATAATTATCATCTAGCTGTCATCGGATCAGAGAGAAAAATACTGGCTTTAATGACGAGGACAGGTGGTGTGCTGCGAATGCAATTATATCTAATTGCGATTACCTGGACAGAATTATGCGAGTTAATTCAATTACCGTTTTCATTCGAATTCACGAGTTTCCCCGATGGCAATTTTTGGACCGGTGTTATTTAATCTGGAAGAAATGGATATGTGTGTGTGTTTTTTTTTTTTTTACCTACCTACAGAGAAGAAAGGGCTTTTGAACCAGAAACTCTCTTTCTCTCTCTCCCCCTCTCTCTCTCTTTTCATATTCCCGCGCATATACAAATACAGAACCGCATACACAGACAATTACACACAATATCATACACAAATATGTATATATATATATATATATATATAATATTATTATATATACATATATATATACATATATATATACATATATATATACATATATATATATGTATATATATATATATATATACATACACACACACATATACATACAAACATACACAACACTAAAGATACATATGTGCATCTCGCCCCTCCCACAAAATATAACATCTGTATACAACATTAATTCATATTAAGGAATTTTCCCACATATGAACGAATGCACTAACGCAAGTATACTGGTACGAACATACCAAATTTATGTATTGTGTAATAGTTTAAAAAAAGATTATAATATACCAGTTTATTTAACAAAGGTGAGGATTTGAGTTATTACACAAAACAAAAAAAGGATCTTACTGCACAAATGTGAGGATTTGAGGATTTGAGTTATTACACAAAACACATTTTAGAAATATCATTCATATACGAAATTTATGAGACAAAATTAAAACACTGCTCTGTAAAATTGTTTTCCAATAGTCAATCAGGTGATAATATTCCTATTCCACCAGCGGCGAGAGAGAGAGAGAGAGAGAGAGAGAAAGAGAGAGAGAGAGAGAGAGAGAGGAACTTTAATACACCCAACCTAAGGACGGACGCGGCATGCATTTACAATTACAAGACACCGAAGAATAATCTGCACTGAAGGTAAAGTTGCTCTGAATAGAATAAATTAGGGGTGACCTCACATTACAAGTATTTATTCACTGGTGCCATAGACGTTTGTGAACCCCATTCCAGCGATCACCACCCGTATAAAGAATATCAATTTTCATTACCACTACAATATTCTTATGGATATTATGTAAAGGGACTAACAACAAAGTTGATTCTAACGGCAGCGAACAAACGATGCAAATGTCTTGTAATATGATCATTCATCTCTTTATAAAATAAGTTAATTATGATATGTTTTCGTCATTTGAAGTTCGAAAAGTAACTGCAAAATCTATATCTGAAGTCTAAAAAGCAACACACATTATTAACTGTATTTTCTTTTTTCAAGTCTAAAAAGTACTAACACAAATTAACAACTGTAATTGCTCCATTATAAATGTAAAAAAGCAGCACACATTATTTAATGTACTTTTTAATTCAAGTCTAAAATGTACCACAAATTAACAACTGTAATTGTTCCATTTGAAGTGTAAAAATAAACGAACATTATTTACTGTACGTTCTTTTCTTATTTGAAGTCTACAAAGTACCACAAATTAACATCGGTATTTGCTGCATTTGAAGTAAAAAAGTAACATTATTTACCGTGCGTTATTCAAGCTATAACGTAAGGAAAGAATAATGTCATTCTTATACGTTCCTCTGTTTATTCCACCTTTATTGAGAATTTTATTAATATTTCCTCTCAAATATTCATGCAAATGAATAACTGCTTCATCCTTCTCCAATCCGCGTTGTAATTCCTTCAGCTTATATTTATTTATACATATCATCTTTATGATCTCTTTTATGCTCCATGGACTACTGCAAACAATAATTCATGTAGAACACTTAAAAATTCATCTCTGTGTTGGCATTCGAAATCCACAATTCACTTCCGTAAAGGAGAGAAGGCTCAACAAGCCCTGCCTGGATTCGACAGACAAATCAAGCCTTTCCCCGAAATCTATGCACATAAATTGCTACTTCTTTTGCTTCAGATATATATATATATATATATATCTATATATATATATATATATATATATATATATATAAGTTGAAACAAGAATGTGGCAATTTATGTGCATAGATTGTGGAGAGGCTTGAATTGTCTGTCGAATCCAGGTAGGGACTGTTGAGCCTTCTCTCCTTTACGGAAGTGAAATGTGGATTTCGAATGCCAACAAAGAAATAAAGTTTTAAAGTGTTTTTAGATGAATTATTACATGCAATATTTTATGAAGCAAAGCGGCCCAAAATCAGGAAACACTTGATTTAATTAGCAACACGCACAGATACTTTCACTAAAGTTAAAAAATACAGAATACGCAGCATTTTCTCTACGTGTAAGACTCACCCGACAATGCCGCCTCAGAGGAAATCAAGCCTGCCTTCTATCCCTCCTCACAAGTTCTCTCCTGTCCTCGCATGCAAGAAGAAAAGAATCCAGGAAAAGATTCGAGAATACCGTTGAATGCCAATAAAATCGCCTAATGAATTTCTCTCTCTCTCTCTCTCTCTCTCTCTCTCTCTCTCTCTCTCTCTCTCTCTCTTTCTTCCATGTCCTTCGGAGATTTTAATTTCAAGTGGGTCGGGGATCCTTCAGCCTTGATCTGTAAAGGAGAGGAATCTTTCCTTTGACTTGCCCTTCTGTGAAATGCGGAGGCGTGGCTGCTTTCGCTTTAAAAGGAGAACCTGCATGCGGAATATTATTACTTACGTATGAGCAGTTGCATGTGAAAAAGGCACAATGTCTTGGGTCGT
>NC_061103.1:31577528-31580028 GCF_015104395.2 Macrobrachium nipponense | reverse complement strand
GAGAGAGAGAGAGTTCGAAATCTAAAGGAGAAAAGAGAATTCATTTTCTGACAATGAGGCAAACCAAGTTAGAAACAGAACGTTTCCAATACAACACAGATACGCTCACAGAAAACGTTCAAGGGAACGATGACTTATTTCGAACAGCTAATAAACATTGAAACTTCGACGTTCCTAAGTAGCAGGAATTTGTCTAATCCCTTTCTAACGGTACAATGCGCGCATATTAGACAAAGGCAATAAAGTTACACTACTTCCTTTCATCTTTTCACTTGCATTTCATTCCTGTTTCGCAAGAGAGAGAGAGAGAGAGAGAGAGAGAGAGAGAGAGAGAGAGAGAGAGATGCACATAAAATTGCCTGATGAATTTTCCTCTCTCTCTCTCTCTCTCTCTCTCTCTCTCTCTCTCTCTCTCTCTCTCTTAGCATCTAAAGTGCGTCGGGATTCTTCACCTTTCATGTCTTATAAGAAAGGAATCTTGCCTTTGAATCGTTCTCCTGTGACAAGTGACGAAGCGGTTTATATTCCTTTTGACGCAATAGCCTAGGATACAGATATCATCGTTGCTTTTATTTTCCAATATTCTTGAGAATAATAAATGTTCACATTATTTGTAACCGTTCGTTGTCGAGTTAAGAAAACGTCTTTCGCCTTTTCAGCGTACTTTTGACTAAGCTTACAGTGGTATGTGTCCTAATTCTATATTTTCTCTTTTAGTCTTTTGATGGAAGTTTATTTCCCTATCTATCTATCTATCTATCTATCTATCTATTCATCTTTCCCGTCGTTTAATGTCCATTTCTTCTTAAAGTCTCTTATGGGATGATACATCTCTTCCACCATCCTTCTTTTGATTTTTTACGACTTTTTCAATTATTTTATCCTTCATTTTATCTGTTTTTCTCCAATAAATTCCTATTCTTTCAAAAATATTCAGTTACGAAAAATAATTGTTGCCAATTATTTTTCAAAATTTATTTTGTTCCCACTTTTCATTGACTCAAGATTGTTTTCACCTTCAAGGACAACCTAAAACAACCTAAATTCGTCACGCACTGAAAGAGATATACAAGTATACTATTTCATCATCGCAAGGAATAAATGCACTATACTTCCTTTAGTCATTCATTAAGTTTGTGTCTGGTCGTCAGTTTTGTTATAAAAACTTTTGGCCTCTAGCTAATGTGAATATCATTTTCATGGCCATGTAAAAAAAATACTTCTCAATAACTCGAAAACAATTATATCTACAACAGAAATGGAAAAAATACTTCTCAATAGCTTTCGGGGAAAACCAAAATTATTATTTATTAAAAAAAAATTAAAAAAAAAAAAGGAAAAAAAAAAGGAAAAAAAAAAAAAAAAAAGTTCTCAAATAAACTCCGAAAAAAAAACAATTTATTTTCTCCAACCAAAACATGAAATGCAAAAAAAAAAAGAAAAAAAACATTCTCAATGAACTCGGGAAGTTCAAAATTGATAACCACCTTTTACAAACACAGGGGAAATTGGAAATCTTACCGGTATCGTAATCGTAAAAGAATCATACTCTGTTCCTCCGTCAAGATAACGACCGCGGTAATATACTTCAAGGTTAAAAGGATCCTTAATTTAAGAGAAGAGAGCGGCGGCGCCTTATTGTTCTCCGTGATGGAGATCCGCTGTTGCCGGGAAATTAAATTCTGTTCTCTCGCATCGAGAAGAACAATTTACGTCTCCTCCGAGGGGTTGAAATAGGCATTAGGTTCTATTAGGGGCTCTATAAACCCTTTTATTGCTCTATTCAAGGAGAGAGTTTGAGGTGTTTTCAGGGAGAGGGGATTTGTATCTCTCTCTTCTGAAGGGATTTCCGTCTTGAACTTCATTTGGTCAAGATTTAAATCCCCCCCCCCTTTTTTTTTTATATCAGCCAAGACACCTAGTTAATTGGTTCTGTGAACCGCGTGTGAATCAAATAAGCTTCTTCACCTCTGTCTCCCAACCAGAGGTTATAATATAATTAATTGTTACTTTGAAATGAAACTCTGTTCCTTCGTATAAGAGTAATATTAGCCTTTTTATAGCTCTGTTAAAGAACGATGATGAAGATTCCCTTAGGATTCCGTATTTTTTTTTTTTTCGATGAAATGGCTACTGTCTTACACTTTATTTATTTTAGGTAAGTTTAATATAAATAGTCAGTTTTATTTATTTCAGATAAGTTCAATTACCTAGTCAGTTTTATTTACTTCAAATAAGTTTATTTAACTAGTCAGTTTTATTTATTTCAGATAAGTTTAATTAACTAGTCAATTTAAAAGCTACTATTTGCTGTAATTTACCTGCTTACATTTTATCTTATATATCTACGGTGTTGAATCCTATCTAGTGTATTCTCATTATAATACTGCCAACTCAAAACACAGTTTCACAGAGGAAGCAAAAGGCATAATTCGATAACAGTAACATCAATATTATTATATTTGGTCCCAGTAAAATGTTCTTGGAACTTGATTAGGAA
>NC_061103.1:31547528-31565028 GCF_015104395.2 Macrobrachium nipponense | reverse complement strand
GGAGAAAAAACCTCTCCTAAAACTTTGTCTGTCGTTTTCTATTTGCTAAAACTCCCGTTTTCTACCTGGTAAATATTCCCGGATAATAAACAGTGCCATTAGGCGGGAGGCTTAACTTCCAATTGTGTCCGCCCTCGATTTTATTCCGCAAAACGCTGCGTCTTTGTCTTTCCCAGCTGAGTCATAACGCTTTGTTTCATTTTTCCCCCCCATTGCTGTGTTTCCCGCTACAACCTTTGTTTCCGTTTTGTTTCATTTCCCCACTCGACTATTTTTATCATTTTCTTTTTTCTTCTTCTTCTTCTGTACCGCCTGTATTCAAATTGCGCTCGAGACCAGCCAGCGCTGCCAACCTAATTTACTTAATTTGCATTGATAAAGAAGTGAATGTAAGGACGGGGATGAGTTTTTATTTGTATTAATAATAATTATTAGACTGCATGCTCTGTTTTGCCGAACTGCAAAGGGGTATCCCATAGGGTTTTCGTGTTTTATTTTGTACTTTATTTTATTAATCTATGTATTTATTTATTTATTTATTTATCTATTTATTTATTTATTTAGCGCGCGTTACGCCTTTTATTCTGGGAAATTTTAGCTGTATGTATATATATATGCAATATAAAACACCTTCCGTGCTTCTAAGCAATCAATAGAAGGATCCAGAGAAGGATAGACCGAAAGCTATATATATATATATATATATATATATATATATATATATATATATATATATATATATATATATATTTTATTATGACTTCAGTAGATGAAACCTATTCACATGGAACAAGCACACCAAAGGGGCCACTAACTTGAGATTCAAGCTTCCAAAGAATGTTGGCTTCAACCTCCCACCACAGACCCCACACTGCAGCAGTAACTGATCATGATACAGAGCCAGTGATTTTTAATTGCCCTGAGGGAGACGCGAACCCGCGACATCTGAGTGGCATGCCACGACACTAACCACTTTACCAGCTCTGTGTGTATGTGTGTGTGTATTCTTTTATTCTAAAATCGTTTTTATCTATATATTTTTACATGCGCTTACATACACTAAGCGCACAGGTGTATTTATGTACACAACTATTGACGGAGGAAATACAAAAGGCGTGAGTGACCCTGGCAGCTGCAACGCCAGATAAATCATAACAAATCAAAAATGAAAGAGATGCTTAAACTAGAACATTTCTGAGAGAGAAAGTTGGGGTATTTAATTAGTAGCCAAGGCAAGTCCACCAAGTTCTAAATGTTTTCTAGTTGCTTGGTTTCTAAGTCGGATAACCATATGTAAAAAAATTTCCTTGAAAAAAAGTGAAAAAAAATCTTTAAAAAAAATTCTTTGATAAAATATCTTTGAAAAAATCTTTGATAAAAAATTTTTGAAAAAAAAAAAAAATCTTTGATAAAAAATTTCTTTGAAAAAAATTGAAAATTTTTTAAAAAAAAATTCTTGGATAAAATATCTTTGAAAAAATCTTTGATAAAAAATTTCTGAAAAAAAAACTTTGAAAAAAATCTTTGATAAAAAATTTCTTTGAAAAAAAAAAAATTCATTTGAATGCTATAAATGCCTGTGAAGAGTTGGTGCAGGATTATGTTTCATTAGCATTTAATCCCTCATGGATTATTCCTCATGCTTTGAAAAGTAATGTCGACATGAAGTTATTTCTTTATGACTAAATTACTTTTCAAAACATGAGGAATAAAAAACAAGCTAATGAAAATTTTCCAGTACCATCTCTCCACAGGCATCAACAACATTCAAAGAAATGCATTCAAAGAGATACGCATCATCTACACATTAAATATCGAACGGATGAATGACATCTGTCAGTGTTGAAATGAATGATTGACAAAACCTCACATTTCCCCCCTCTTGCCAAATCCCAAAAGAGCACTGCAGGTATTAAAAACCTGACCCTTAATATTCCACGACTTCCAGGGGGTCTGGCGTGGTGTGTTCCAGCCAGGGAATGAAAGAGGGTCTCTCTACCCAAGTCCTCATCAATGAATCAGGGCTGCTGGAATGGTGAGGAGTGGCCACAGCATTTCCTGCGTCGCTGAAATTTATGACGTACTAATGCATAAAGCAGAGAGGTTTGGAGTTGAATAGTGGAGAGCTGTCTCCAAATGCTTGAATTGACCAAACTTGTCGAAGCTGCTTTCAGTTTAATGAGAGAAACATCTAACTATAAACATTTCAAGGGTTAGACTGCTCAATTATTTCTAAAGTGAATATCGCCAAATAAGAACAAGAACGATATAGTATATATATATATATATATATATATATATATATATATATATATATATATATTTGTGTGTGTGTGTGTGTGTGTGTTCTCAAGGAGATTCGATCGGTTGTAAATGTTTTGAATTAAGTCGCAAAATACTCACTCCTTTTATGGTAAACTGACTTAAAACTATTCTTCCTTTACATAATGGACCTCAAGAATACATACAGCATTAGCGGTCCATGCCACAATCCATTATTGCTGTGCCTGCTACTAGGAGCTGGCTAAAGAGACTGGGAAAACCTTTACATATACATCTGAGTCGTTATGTCTGTCCGTCCGTCCATCTGTCATTCAATCACGGCCAAATGGCTGGTCCGAAGGGCATGAAACTTGGCAGTGTTATAGTGGGGACCCCTAAGATGGTTTATAATGGGGATTCATCCCAACCCGCCCCCTTCCTCCGAAGGGGGTGGGGGTGAGAAGGGATTCCCTGAAACGGAGCTGGTTCTGGCCGTGAAATGTGGCTGGTTATGTCCGTAGACTTAGTTACTTTACGAATTTAGCATACATAATTTCTGTATGCATATGTTTGCTATAGTGCGTTTACTTTTCTAAGATCGCTAGGGTGGTGTCAGGTAGAAAAGGCAGAGTTGTCATATCTACGGGCATGTAAGTCCCATTAAATGCTTCCCGCAGATATAATCCTTCTTAGGAGGATTCGCTTAGACCTTAGGATTCGAGGGAAAGGGTTTGCTTCTTCCCTGTTAAGTTTTTTTTTCTTATTCCCGATTCTATTTAGCTATTTCTTCTTTCTCTTTCTATAATTATAGATGCGTTGAGTGACCTGTTGGCTCCGGTGTTTGGACTTGAAACATAAATTTATAAGTCAATCGATCTATTATGCCCTTGGAAAAGACAACCACTCATTCCTTCTCTGCATAACATTTTTATTAAAATCATCCAAGACAGTCACAGGACTCACTTTCTCTTTTCTTTTTTGAAACACTGGAGATTCCACTATATTTCCCGCCTCTCTTGCTTCTTAAGTCTACGAATAGTCATTTCTGACACTTTTGTTGCTTCAGATGTTCTCTGGATAGCCTTCGAAACATCAGTTACAGGACCTTCAAGATGTTTTTATAAAATGAAGTATTTCAGGAAATTAAAGAGTATTTCCTTGGCCTCAGGTGGTGGGTGAAGACGTTTACAGGAGTCACTTGGGCTGGGCTGTCCATACTTTTCACAGTGGGTGATCGAGTGCGAGTATCCTTTAATCATATTGACCATGACCTTTTAAATCCTCTTAAAACCCATAGGTCCCCTGAACTTAGATCTGGCATCGCCGCTGGAAAAATATGCCATATCTTCATTTTCATAAATGAAACTGAGGTTTTAACGAAGAATATACGAAATAAGATATATTCAAAATATCTGATGCAAACAAAGAATCACATTTCAAGAAATGAAAACTATTTCAATAGACTCCATGAAGCTAATATGATTACCATAACATGAAAATGGGCAACGTATGATATCTGTGCAGGACACCACAGCGATCTTAGAAAAGTAAACGCACTATAGTATATATAATTACCCAATGAAAGATGGGGAATGAAATGGTAGCTGGAAGTAATTCACAGTATTGCTGCACATGAGCATTCCATCTGAATCACAGCAGAGCAGTTTTTTTCTCCTCATATCAATGAACTAATCCGTCCCAAGCACTAAAACTATTACCTGCCGGTGATAGGCAAACTTCAATTCCTTTGCAGCACGATTACAATAACAATACAGTTATAACCAATACTTCAATCATTTCTGATGGAAATTTAATTGAACGTCCCACCTGGAGAAATCACAATACCGAAAATGCCAAATTTGCTTTCAAAAAATTGGCGCATTTTGTTGAGATACCATAAATTATTTTCGTGCTCTCGATTATTAAATTTAATGTTGGTTTTTTCCCCCTGCTATTGCTCCCATTTTGGGAAGCGTTAATTAAAATTTATTCTTGCCGTCTCCCTTGAAAGAATGATTAAACATAGAGATAAAGCATTTAAACAGAATGCTATACACGGCATGCATCCAAATTATAAACATACGAACCAAGGATGTACATATAAAAAAAAAAAGGGGGGGGGGGGGAAAAAAAAAAGGGGGGGGGGGGGGATACGTGCAATTTTATACGTATTATTGTTGGTCAAACCTCCGACGTGTATGCAGCAACATTTTGCGTTTCTGGAAACGCAAAGCGAACGCTTAAAACAACTGAAATCCTATCGCGCCTTTTCACCTTTTATCACTGAATTGCAAATTAGAACAAAAACTAGAAATTAAAACACAATCGCTTCAGAGTCTCGCGTACGACTTGAATGCGAGGGAGAAAAAAAAAATGTATTAATAAAAGTTCGTAGCCAACAGAGCAATGGAAAAAAACGCCACAAAGCGCGAAAACTCAATTGCGGAGACAAAAGCAAAGTCTTTTGCCGGCTGAAATCGAGGGTTGACGCAATTGCGAGTTAAGCCTGGTTACATAATAGCATTGTTTATTAACCAGAGTTTTTCGGCCAACGCCAAATAACCACCCGTCTGGTAAAGAGGGAAATTCTCTAGATTAGTATTTTCTCATTCGTGCATTCTTCCTCGTACGTAAAAATCTTAAATCTTGTAGCAATATAGCAAAGGACTCGCTCGGGAATAAAACAACAAAAATAATACAAAATAATATAATCAATAAGAAAATCATTCCAAATTCAGAGCTCTAGAGGAACTGTTTGCTCTAACAAGCCTTTTTTTTATTTAATAAATACACCCATTTAAAATAATGAAGTTATTTCATTTTCGATGACTTACTCATTTTACTAAGTAATAGGGGGAAATGAGAATATTAAACATTAAATGCCCACACCCGGGCCGGACAAACAGGTTTGCAGGAGGAGGGCGGATGTGTCGTGTCACCCCAACCTTCCGATCCCCTGCCTACCCCGCCCGCGGACATACAGGTTTACATGAGGGTGGCGGCTGTGACAATGTCTCTCCTTCCCTGCCGATTTCCGGTGTGGGCAAATAAGAAAGATGCCGTCGGATTTTAATAATATTAAAAAATATATATTATTGTGCTGTAACCTTTTTTTTTGCTAAATTCTAAAAAATATATAAATTCATCTGTAAGTATGTATTCTTTCTTCCATCACTCACAGAAAACAGTTCGGATTAAATTATCATTAAGAAATATATATATTATTATGCTATAGCCTTTAAAAAACAATTTCTAAAACATGATAAATTTATCTGCAAGTATATATTTTTTCTTCCATCACTCACTCGAAATAATACTGAAAACTTATATAATTATCCATATTAATTATAAAAATTATTTATGAAAACTGAATGACCCTTAAAACCAGAACCCCAAATAACAGCCTTTATAAAACCCTCTCTCCCAAAACCTTCCTTGGGTCCCTTAATAAAGGCATCACCGAACATCAAGCACAATTTCGGTCCGCCTCCTAAAATCTCAACCCCCCCTCACCCCCCCAAGAGGTTTTCCGCCGAAGAAACCAGAAGGAAGCAACATTAATCTTGTGCCTTGTCCGGCAGACACTAATTGCTTCGAGAAACACGATCAAATCTCCCATTACTTCTTCACCGGCGGAAAAAAATCGAAGAAGGAACAAGGCGGCGGAATTATATTATAGTGCTCGGTGTTTTTAAGACAAGAGCCTAAATATTAATAATAGTGGCATGATGTAACACTTCATGACGTTAAAAATCATATTATTTTATAACAAATAATAATGTGGCGGATGATGATGACGACAGCTTTTCCCAAGATGCAACAGGTATTGAACTTTATCTTTATCTATTTTCCCTCTCCGAACCTCAAGTAAAGGGTCGTGTAGACCGAAAGATCTCGGCAATTCTCGTCATTTCATTTTCCGCCGTGGCATCACCTTTATTTATACATAACATCACGTTTTATATATTTTGTGGTCAAGTTATTCACGTATATATATATATATATATATATATATATATATATATATATATATATATATATATATATATATATATATATATAATGTGCATGCATGAAGTCGAGGTGTTGCCAACTATGACCATGACAAGGTTGATAACGGTGTTGTTTTTCAACAAATTTATCTTTCAACAAAGTAATCTAATCCAAAATACAAAAGGAAGCAAAATACAAGAAATAAAAAAATTAGCACGACTTAATTAATGCAATTAAAGAGCAACACGAAGAAACGTGTAGAGAGAAGAAGACATGTCTCATTTTTAAGGAAGTACCTTCAGCAAACGACGCCAGAGAGACAAAATCTAATGAATACCGTATGAATTGCCTCGTCCTTAGTTGGCTGAGATTGCCTTGTCCTGGACCATCCCGCTTTCGTTATGATATGACGGTCTACGTTTTGAAGGAGTACTGATCATTAAACTGAATTAAATTAATTTTCACTACTATTTATACTTAAGCTTCATAAAATCAACCAAGTAGCAGCGCCTTTCAGTTGTGAATTAAACTCGAAAAATTGACAATATTTTTTTATCGACGAATTTTTCAAAGCGTACAAAAAATAAATTAATAAATATAAAATAAAGAATAGAAAAAAAAACCATTTTTACACAATTTTTATTAAGTTAGTGATTCTGATTCTCCTTTCAGATTCTTTCTTTCCAAAATTAATTATACGGAACACGTTCTCTCTCTCTCTCTCTCTCTCTCTCTCTCTCTCTCTCTCTCTCTCTCTCTCTCTCTCTCTCACGTACACGCCGTTCCTTTCTTTTGCCCGGTTCGGGGATCCAATTCGAGTCTACGTACTTGCAAGACTATAGTAGATTCACTCGCATCAACCGTGCATTTGATGTCTAGGCCATTCCTTACGACGCTCCTGATTGGCTGTTGATAAGCCAATCACAGGGCTGAAAACTCTGAGTCTCTATCGAGAGAGTTCACATAGGTAGGATCTATGCTCCACCTCTCCTGAGGGATACGTCTTTCAAAAGTATCCCTCAGGAAATGTGGAACATACATCCTGCCTGTATGAACTCTCTCGATAGAGACTGAGGAGAGTTTCCAGCCTTGTAATTGGCTTATAAACAGCCAATCAGGAGCGTCGTAAGGGACTGGCCTAAACATCAAATGCACGGTTGATGCGAATCTATTGTAGCCTTCACTATTAACAGTGTCTTCTGAACTGATTTTGTTACATAAAAGATTCTTTAACATTATTTTCAATTTCCTGCTCGTTCGGAGCATCTCGATTTCAATCTGAAAATTCAAGATTGAAATGTGATCGGATGAGTCAGCGGAAATGCCAGCGAGAGTCAGCCTGAAACCTACCAGTCATTCTTGACTTGGTCGTGGATGAAGAACAAGACTGAGACAACATCTGGCCCTCATGGAGTGAGCCCTGATGTAAAGGAACTTTGTCCTTATGCAAACTATGCCTGAACATCCCGGACATCTTCGTGACGAAGTGCCGGGTATTCGACAGTGTTCATGACAGTGAGCAGTACAGCATAAATCTGAATGGTCCCTTATTTGTCTGACAAAAAATAAGATTCCCGATTCACACCTATAAATCGTATTATGATTCTTACACAATCATAAATCTGAATGATACCATATTTGTTTCATTCAAAATAGAAACCCAATTTATAACTAAAAGTCTTACATATTGTCACATATTCTTCATTATCTAAACCGCACTCACGCAGGTCACCTGCTATTCATCCATCTGAGATCTGCCTCAATTTCTCCAGCATTACACCTCCCAAGGCCTAAAAAAAGAAATATTTTGTACCTGCAATCTATCACATCTATTTGAGAATATGCATAAGGATGAGTAACTATACTCTGTTTTTTTCCATCTGTCCATCCGCCTGTGGTGTTTTTGTATGGTAACACTGCACCCCGGGCTTTAATTAGTTACGGTATGTGTAAGTTTTAGGTAAATAAAAGGATATCTGGGCGTACATTTGCAACTGAAAAGTGTATTAATAATTTACTGTATGCGAATTACACCGTTAATATTCGAAATAGGATATTGTTATTATTGTTGAATGTAAGCTGAATGTAACTATCTAAAGCCCGGGACGCAGTGTTACCATACGCAAACACCACAGGCGGATGGACAGATGAAAAAAAAAACAGAGTATAGTTTGGAAGCTGGACTGAGATATAAGCAATATCTCAATAAACAAAGTGTTGCAAGTAGACACAGAAAGGAAAGGAGGTAAATGGTTGCAGAATATGAACAGAGGTACAGTAAAAGGAATGAAAGGGGTTGCAGCTGGGGGTCGAAGGGACGTTGCAAAGAACCTTAAGTAATGCCTACAGTGCTTCGCATGAGGTTCACTGACGGCACTAACCCACTACGAGGCTGATACCACGAGACACCTTAAATGTACAAAAAAAACCATATTCTAAAATCTCCTCAACTAACACATTCTAACAAACAAAGAATAAGAAAAAAGTTACAAATGAAAAGAATAAGGAAAAAGTAACAAATAAAACAAAGAAACAAGAACAACAAAGACGCAATGTATACCACGTAAAACACCATCTCGATCAGGTCCCCCCCCCCCCAAAAAAAAAAAAAAAAAAAAAAAACGGCAGTCGCGAGAATTCAAGGGCGCAAAACCACTTAGAGCGAGACGGCCGCCCAGGTCATTCGGGACTCGATACGAGGTCATTGCAGGTCTCCCCGTAACGACCAAAGTTCCTGCAAGCGATCTCGGGGAAGCTCGCAAGCGCTGTTTGGGGAATCCGAGAGGCATTAGTGGGGAATCGATGTCTCTTCGCCATCAAGATTATGGCTCCCAATAAATTCTCATTTCCAGCCTTTGTCTTCAGTTCTCTCTCTCTCTCTCTCTCGAATAAAGTTGCCTTAGAGGCGACGGCAGTTGAAGATGCTTATCCCGGTCGTTCGCTTCCATCTTACTTTGTCACCCGAAGAAACTTCAAAGCGGTAAAATTGTGTTTTTATCTTGCAATTAAAAAGCAAGCGAATGTATTTCTAGATGGCAAGGAACGAAGTATTTCATCTCAGGTACAGGGAAATGTTTTTCTGTGTACAAATTAATACATTAATTCGGTGAAACCAACAGCAATGGAGGTAAAGTAAAAGGCTAAAAATGAGGGCGGACTACAGTGGACCGACGGCTCTATCCACACATGCCACGGGGTATATTCTTTTTGTAGAAAAAAAAAAAATCTTCTACCTTCTATACAAAATTTTTAAATAATGCACTGACGACTCTATCCACACCCCGCCACGGGGTATATTCTCTTTATATATATATAAAAAAAAAAAAAAAAAAACCATACCCTATATTTTTCCTTCTATGCAGAAGTCTTAAATAAAGGGTGTAATTTAAGTATGATATTTAGTATAAAGGTGACTTCCTGCATACCTTAAATCAAGTATTTTAACTGAAAAAGTATCAATGATTCATCGCTTTGACATTCTGCCAAGTCCGGAAAAGAGATAACTCACTTTAATAGCCTGCCATACACGAAAATAACTCTGATAGAGTGAAGTAATTCACGAGAGTATTAACTAACACGGAACACTTTCGCAAATGCTGAAAACTCCCGGTACCTACATCAATATCATCGTCGTCAGAAAGCTAGGCAACTGTCTGTAAAGCTTAATTAGAATCAGTCTATAAATCTCGATACATTTCAAAGGATAATAATTCCCCTGTCAGGTCACTGCAGATGGTTTCACCGCATAATAGAACGACAACTGGTTGCTTTTTTTAAAGAGACCAACGACCAAAACAAAAGCACAATAATTCTTCTGAAAGGTTTTCCCGTTTCCTGTTCCACCACATATCAGCACATTAAAACACGACTCTGAAAAATCCGGAAGCGCAGGAGTGAGAGAAGGGAAAAAAAAATCCTAAATAAAATTGCTCACCCAACTGTTGCTTTCCCCTGAAGTGAATACAAAAACCGTCGTGTTTCTCTTGCTTTTTACTCTTCGCTAAGAGAAAGCCTGGCAGTGCTTTCCACTCCAAACGAAACAAAAAATAGAGCTAAACTGTCAATCACATTTCGAAATTTCTCAAAATACATTTCGTGGCATTTAGAATGGCGGGACACAACTCGAAACCCATCAGTAAGTGTTCCAAAACCAGAGAATATTCAATAACATTTCGGTTTGCTCTCCATTACGGAGCTTCCAACCCTTTGTATATATACGACATGAAAGGCTACGCAATCATGTTTCAAGCCGATGCCTCAAAACAATTTCAAAATGCGGCACTTGACTCCCTTCTCCTGCAAACAAACCAACCAGGAGGTTTTTCATCGCCAGATTCTAAATGTTCAGAAAAAATGCTGACTCGAGTACAAAGGATAACATGCTATAATATTGGGTCGTCTTAGCACCTACAGGCCCCACGCCTACCCGGCAAATGTTAATGACCAAAAGATCAATTAGCTACATTACTACGGTTCCTACGATTCAAATTAGTTCAAATATACTCAGTGCAAAACCCTTCAACGTGAAACTACAAAAAAATTGCCACTCCAAATATTTTAAGAAAAATGTGTTTTATACATACATATATATAATATTATATATATATATATATATATATATATATATATATATATATATATATATATATATATTATATATAATACACACACACACACACATATATATATATAATATATATATATATATAATTATATATATATGTGTGTGTGTGTATATATATATATATATATATATATATATATATATATATATATATATATATTATATATATATATATATGTATGTATAAAACACATTTTCTTAAATATTTGGAAAATACCTGTGGCTTTTAAAGAGACTGTTTCATTTCGAGGTATGCACTCTGTGGCCATTTTTCACACGCAGAAATACCAGTCATCAACATTTTCCTAATCAATATATACCTAATTTGTCAAGTTTTTCAACCATTCCAAAGATAAATAATTTGATTTATAAAATCAACCCCGACATGACTCAAATGACAATGATATGAACACAGAAAAAATACACTGACCTTGTGGCAAGAAACAGGCACAAAAATGTAAGGCAGATTGTGGTGCAAGAATGACATTACGGATATTCTAATTTCATGCTTTCCCTTACTCGGGGGGTAAGCCTACAAACTACTTTGTTGTTGTTGGGTGTAGGGGGTGGGGGGTTAGGAGAGCCCAAAAAGGTCTAAAAAAGGTGTTTCGCGTTGAGTAAAAATAAAGGAATTTTAGTATAGGATATTTGATATATCTATTGGAATGTAAAAAAATTTAAAAAAATAAAATATAATAATAATTATGTGCATGTTAAACAGTACACAAAAATTGAAATATGGCGTATTTCTTTTAATTTTCGTTGGTGAAACAACGCTCTATTTTACCATAGATTTTAGCATGCGTCTGAGTAAGCTGGATGTCAGATCACGCCTTGTTGACCTCACTTCTTCGATGTAGCTTTAAAACTTATATAGAATTCATTCCGAAACACAATCATTATCTCGCGCAGAATGCTGAAAAATAGACTTGCAAATAATCAGCTCATTTCTGAAAGGTGTAATCCTAACTGGAAGGAAACGGAAGGTAAGATCAGACGTGAAAGAGAAGACGGGAAGGCAGCTTCTCCTCCCCTTCCACTATCAAAGTCTGGAATTATACAGCCAGAAAATGGAAACAGCGGGGTATGGAACGCTGGATACGAGAACTGCATATTGCATTTTCTGAGAAAGCTCAGTACACTGAAGAATGCTTCGAAGTGTATTTATACATCACATTTGAAAAGCATAACAAACGAGATTTCTCTAAAAGTCATAGCAGGGTACAGCGTGAGTTCTCATCAAAACAAACGACTAAGTTTTGGTGAAAATAGCAAAACGCTTTTAAGAAACAAAACAGCATGAACCTTTTGGGAGTTTTTTAATCTTAGTAAGTCTTACCACCATCTTACATTCTGCATTCTCTAATGTTTAGCTTTTGAAAAATCATTTTGTCTGTTTACCATATTTTCTTCTCTATTTTTTGTTTGTAAGGTGCTTTTACGTTGCATGGAACCAGTGGTTATTCACCAACGGGACCAACGGCTTTACGTGACTTCCGAACCACGTCGAGAGTAAACTTTTATCACCAGAAATACACATCTCTCGCACCTCAATGGAATGCTCGAGAATCGAACTCGCAGCCACCGAGGTGGCAGGCCAAGACCATACCGATCACGCCATTGAGGCGCTATTTCTTCTCTTTATAGTCTAAGAATTAATCTCTTTCGTCCATATTTTGTCATCATCTTGATTTTAGTTTTACTCTTCAACACTAAGAGTAGAATCCGAATGATAGTTGGATAGACTGTCCAGAGGCACAATCGTCCTACTACCGCATCGAAAACTAAGTCGACAACTTCTGAATGTTGAGCAAAGTAGTAATGAAAGATGCAAGATTCGTTGTAGCACTAGCAGTAGTATTGAAGGCAAATTCCAGGCACTGCTGCCTCTAATAAGTCCATCAAGCTTCGATACTGAAAGATCATTGAATGGAAGGGATAAATGCAATATCTGGTGTGAAATATGATAGTATTTAATTGTTGTTACTAAAAAAAAATGAACAATAAAAAATAAAAAAAATAAAAAAATCGAACCTGAAGACAAAGACAAGAGGCAAGTAGATGGTCGTGTCTCAGCAACAGCGAACAATAAAAAAGTAAAAATGAAATAAAAATCCAAAATTTAAACAATGAAAATAGCAAATGGAAAGAAATCGAATGCAGCTGAAGGCATAGAGAGGAGACAGGTATATCGTCTCATCTTAGCAGCAGCAAAAAAAAAAAAAAAAAAAAAAAAAAAAAAGAATGAAGCTGAAGACATACAGGAGAAACAAGTAGATCGCCTATTCTTAGCATCAACGCATAATAAAAAAATAAATTAAAAATGTGTTCTAATTACAAATACAGTGAACCATCGTCTTAATTATGCCTTGAATTAATGAGGGCTATTTTTAAGAGAAGCCTCTGTTTTTCTTCCTTATTAAATTTTTTCTAGAGGTTTTCACCGTGTATGAATAATTCAAGAACTTCCCAATGATACTGAAAATGTTTAACTAAGCGTTTGTGATTCCCGTTTATGTCAAAGCTGAGGATCGTCAATATGACAAAGATTCGCTCACTAGAAAATCTTTTGAATAATGATACTGAATACTCATATACATCAATACTGAGGGTCAATCGTTATGAAGTTCCCTTCACAAAAACTCTGAATAATTATGTTGAGCAATCAGATGAAAAAAATTCTTTCACAAAAGATCTTTGAATAACTACACTGAATAATCACAAATATAAAAAAATGTCAAAAAATCTGTAAATAATTATATGGAATAATAAAAAAATTTCCAAATAAATATTTGAATAATTATACTGAATAACACAAAAATATTTGAATAATTATACTGAATAATCACACAAAATGTATTTGAATAATTATACTGAATAATCACACACTAAAATATTTGAATAATTATACTGAATAATCACACAAAAAATGTGTGATTATTCAGTATTATACTTTCAAAACATATTTGAATAATTATAATGAATAATCACAAAATAAAATTTCACAATTATTTTTGAACAATTATACTGAATAATTATAAAAAAAAACTCACAAAAAATATTTGAATAATTATACTGAATAATCACAAAACAATTTCACAAAAATTATTTTAATAATTATACTGAAAAACCACAAAAAAAAAACTTTCAAAAAAAAATATTCGAGAAATTATATTTGAATAACCATATCGACTGGCTATCTTCCTCAAATAACAAAAGCCCTTTCTTTTCATGCCTCACATTTTCTTTCAAGTCAAGACCAAACTGAAGCACTTTCGAATCTTCTTAGGCCTACACAACCTCCCCTTCCATTAACCAGTGCCGTCAATAACACCAAGCATTCTGTCTTCGATCAATATCTACTATGTGTAATATTAATCAACTTTTGCAGCATATCAAGATTCAATGTCCTATCTCAAGTATTACATTAATAATTAATCAGTCTATTCACTAGTTTGTCTATTTACGCAAATAAATTGTGCCATGTGGTAGTGCTAATTGTACCAAGGCATTTCGTCCTTATCAACCCATACATACGTACAGATCATGTATACACACGCGCGTATATATATATATATATATATATATATATATATATATATATATATATATATATATATATATAACATAAAGGGCGTCCATAAAGACCCAGTACCATCACAAGCAATAAATACTTGTAATGGTACTGAGACTTTATGGACACCTTGTATGTGACTACGCTACATACGTGTATATCGTTATATATTTAACATACAGGGCGTCCATAAAGACCCAGTACCATCACACGCGATGAATACTTGTAATGGTACTGGGAATTTATGGACACCACCCTGTATGTGACTACGCTACATACACGTGTATATCGTTCACATACGTACATGAGTCAGCATCACCACCACAGGAATATACGCCAGACCCAAAACAGGGAATTATGCAATATAAATAAGCACGGAAGATTAAAAAAAAAAAAAAAAATAAATAAATAAAAAAAAAAAATAAAAAAAAAAAAACGGTAAATCGTCGGGCCGTTCAAAGCGCCGTTACATCACAGAACGAAATATTTCAAAAGAAAAACGAATGAAAACGATCCGGCCATTAGCATTACGCACCCTCTGTGGGCCTCCGTCCCTCGTGTCCAGGTCATTTATTGTTTTTCCACACAAGTCTTCTAAACGAGAGAGAGAGAGAGAGAGAGAGAGAGAGAGGAGAGAGAGAGAGACCTGCTCCGTATATAATTCCTTTTCAAAAGAGTGAGCCTGAAAGGCGAACCACTTAAAATGCTGGAAGTTTTCATTTTAAATTTGTTTTAACACACTGAGAAAGAAGCGATGATAACTTACAAACACACAGAATAAATTGATCAATACTCCGTCGTTGGAGCCATAACTTGCACTAGGAACAACTTGGTTAATTTCATAATAATGAAAAAAAAAAAAAAAAAAAAAAAAAAAAAAAAAAAAACAAAAAAAAAAAAAAAAAAAAAAAAAAAAAAAAAATATATATATATATATATATTATGTATATTATATATATATATATATATATATATATATATATATATATATATATATAGTATACTACTAAAGGAATTGAATTTACAATACAAAAAACCAAGCATACATATACATATATAAAATACATACATCACACACACACACACACACACACACACACACACATATATATATATATATATATATATATATATTATATATATATGTGTGTGTGTGTGTACATGAGTATATTTTTACAATCCTTTTCCTCACTAGGCAATGCAGTTCTTGGAGGAGTAGCCCACCCATTTTTCAGAAAATATTTTCGGAACGTAATCTATAGTTCATCCACAAAAATAAAGCTGTGGTGATAACATGAGCGGAGCACTGTTGCTAGAGGACTTCACCTAGAAGAGAAGAAGAAAACATATATACACACACACACACACACACACACACCAGAAAAAAAAACTTTCGTCGAGTGACTATCCTCACGTGAACATCCCGTATTTTCTCCTTAATCTTAAAAATTATTGAAAATATAACGTCAATAGTGACCTTTTATATTAAAGAGAAATATCTGCAGTGGTGTGTGAAATTTTGAGTCAAGAAATATTCTTGCCATGAACAACATTTAAACCATCATTCAAAATAGCATATAAACCCAGTTAGGTACGATTTGAAAATATCATTTTTCGAGTTTCACTCACAGGTTACATTTCCTTTCTATCAAAAATTTCCTTCAGTTTATACAAGCCCCTCTGAAGTCTCTGAAAAATAAACCAGCTCGTCCTAATATGTTTTTAAAACAACGTCCTCAAACATACTCAAAACATTTGAATCATAAGCTTATAAAGACATACTACTGAATTCAATTCAATATGTCTTCTATGTATGTTCAAAACGTATTTTTTCTATAAATCCTTCCAGTGGTGTTTGGTAAAAGGCACCAAACGCCTAAGACAAGCGTTTCTATATACGCAAAGTTATATTTATAAAAACTGTACCGGAAATACTATCTGGAAAAACCAGCATATTTCGTCAACAAATAAATGAGATGCATTTGCTATCTGACCAATTCGCTTCCTTAAACATCTACTTAATATTCAAGCCCTATTGGATCTTTGTCCCTTTTATGATTTAGTGACTGCAACAATTCGAGAAGTAAAACGTCTCGATAATGTTCTCTTCTTTTCTCAAAAAAAAAAAAAAAGTGAAATCCAAACAAAATGTGGAACGATATTCCTCCACATTCACTTCCATTAACAAATCTCTAAAGTGCTTTCTGAAGCATATAAATCTTTCATGCAAAAACTTTCACCCCAAAACTGTGGCTAAGTTTACAAATTGGGGAACGATATCCCTCTGCATTCACTTTCATTAACAAATCTCTAAACTGCTTTCTGAAGCATATAAATCTTTTATTTAGCATCTTTCATGCAAAATCTTTCATTCCAAAATTGTGACTATGTTGATCATCGTTACTGTTACCAGTTTGCAGTTTCGCAATAATTGGACTCTGTTCTGCATTAATATAAATAATCACTTCCAAATCCTCACAATCGGATATCACTGAATCCATGAGTAATCCACGTTATTAATAACTGAATTTCCTTTACGATCTTAACTTTGCTTACATATCTAAGTATTAAAGTAAATCCTGATCCACGACGATAACTTCATCCTGTCTTAATCTGCGTGTCCAGGTCTAATGCGATTACAGATGCTATGAGCTCTCAGAGAAATTTCCTTTGCAAGCAGATGCCCTTTCTTTGAGGGAATTATTGTAATATATCCTCTTATACACACAGATGAATATGCAATCAATGCAATGGGGAAAACGCGTATACATGCCATTTTATTAATAAGAATGTATCTGAGAAATGATTTTTTTTACGGGTTCTGTACCTACCTGCAACTTCCCTATACCGTTAAGAGGTTTACCTTTCATCCACCGAGGTTAAAACTGACAGGAAAAGCTAGGAGATCATCGATATATGTTTCTGTAATGTAAATATAAGATGACTTCATTGTATAAGAAAACAATGAATGCCACATTATGGCACGTACTTCTTTAATAGCTGATCTATTAATAATTCTCTTGGATAAAAGGAATGGAATGGAATGT
>NC_061103.1:31537528-31542528 GCF_015104395.2 Macrobrachium nipponense | reverse complement strand
TATCAAGATTATAAATAATTCTTAAGAAATGTATTTAGTTCTGTCTCTCTTTCATATAGTAATATTATCAAGATTATAAATAATTCTTAAGAAATGTATTTAGTTCTGTCACTGTGTTCATACCTCACTTTGAAAAGCAACTTTTTTTAATTTATGCCAAAGGTTAGAATGATAGATTAATTATATTTTCCAAATCTTATTATGAATACCCATTATTATGCAATAAATACAAAGAAAATGTGGATACAGGCAATGTAAAAAATGGCAGTTGCATTTGCACGTCTTGACCACAAAAAAGAAAATATCAAAAGTATAAGAATTACATCATATACGATATAAGGTATCAAAGGAATAAATGATGAAGACAGTGATACAGGAACACATTTCCAGCAAATTTCTCATTAGCACTTCATATCACAAATATGTATACTTCCGAACACAAGTTTACATATACCACAAACTGTATACATAAAGGTATTAATTATGCATGCCTCAAACGATTATAATATTTTCGGAAAAAAGTACAAAAAGGGATTCTTCAGTCTGGCTGGATGTAACTGATGACGTTACACAAGGGGCGGGGCTAAATTTCAGGTCTCCCATGAACGCATAATTTTTCATAATTTTTGCATGCGTAGATATTTTTTTCTGTGCGCGATTATGGGTTTGAAAGTAATTGTGATTGTAATGTGTCATATACCGATTGAAAGGGCATTTTTTGAACTTTTACATGGTATATGGCAAAATGTAATAAGATGAATAATTATGTAAGAAAAATGTGGTAAATATATACATAAAATTAAAAATTTTGGTCCGTCTTTGACCTAGAATTCCTCGAAAATTTAGGAGAACACCTGTCAATTTTATTTATGCATCATATAGTAAATTTTATCAGCTTTCTAATCCATTTTTCAGTTTCTTTCTACCAGCATCCCTTAGTCGGATACGCTACGAAGCGTAAATGTATGTAGGTTGACAGATGAAGTAGTTGCACATTTTTGTGTGCGTAGATATTTTTTTCTGTGCGCGCTTGTGGGTTTGAAAGTAATCTTAATTGTAATATGTCATATATCATTTGAAAGAGCATTCTTTGTACTTTAACGTAGTATACGGCAACATGTAATAAAAGGAAAATGTATAAAAAAAAACGCCATCGCAAAAATAGTTATATAAAAATGTTATCGTAAATATAGTTTCATAAAGATATGGTCCTTTTGTAACCGATGACGTTTCACAAGGAGCGGGGATAGGTTTTAGTACCGCCTCGTGAGCAGACCCTATTACTTGGACTCTGGTCTGAACAAGCATCAGTCTCCATGGCCCAAGTGTCATACTTATTCAATTCTCGAGGTGGTACCATCTTTAAGCAGCTCCTTCCTTCACTGACAAAAAAAAAAAAAAAAAAAAAAAAAAAAAAAAAAAAAAAAGTATATATTAGTTTTACCAGACCACTCAGCTGATTAACAGCTCTCCTAGGGCTGGCCCGAAGGATTAGATATTTTTACGTGGCTAGGAACCAATTGGTCACCTAGCAACGGGACCTACAGCTTAGTGGGATCCGAACCAAACTATATCGAGAAATTAATTTCTATCACCAAAATTAATTCCTCTGATTCCGCGTTGGCTGAGCCGGAATTCGAACTTCGGACCACCGGATTGGCAGCCGAGCACAAAAACCACTCGTCCAGCGAGGAACTAGACCTTCACTGACAAAGAGACTTTGCTATTTCCAAGTAAAATTACACCATGAGTGATGTGTACGCCGTTAAAGACAAAAAAGAGAAATTATGGTTGATTTCATAGAAATATATATGAAACACCAAGCACCGTGGAAGGTAAAATCTAAAGATTATTCTAGTAAGAATTTAAGAAATATTGGCATCGAGGAATTACTTGACCCTCAGCGCACGAGGCAGGATGTGAGTGACCCAAAAAATCAACTGTCTTCGCAGTTCCTTCAGAAGAGAACCACGAAAACTTGAAAGCTCCAAGAAGTCTGGCAAATCATCTGATGACATGCACCCACTCTCTGGTATTTTGAAGACATGATGTTCATTTGTGACCAAGAGTTGCCAAGAGAAAGTACATCAAATTTGGATTGTGTTGATGAAGGGTTGAGTTGTATGGTTTTATCGTGTTATGTATCTATCTATATATCTGTCTAATTATGTATTTTACCTTATTTATTTACTCAATTGTTATTAATTGTTTAATTATTTATTTTTGTTATTTATTTATTTATTTAGATGATGTTAATCAGCTTTATGGTCACTTTGATATAAGTATTTAAAATGTTTCCTGACTTCTTATTAAAATTATTTGCAAATTCATACAAATCTGGATTACAACATATTATTTTATTGAGATTCTATAAATGGCCACCCTAATGGATTTCCTCATAACGGTGTCTTTATGAGGAATGAATGGACTGACCAAGTTCAAAAGCTCTAAATATAATTACGCATATAATTACGCCAATCATCTGGCTGGAGTTTCAGCTCTTTCATAATGTTGGTATGAGAAATTTGGTACCTTTTTAATAACCAGTCCTTCGTCCATGTTGACCGGTTCTTTTCCTTTTCCTTGAGAGCAATCACTATCCCAATTGGGTAAGAGACATGTTGCTCCTTCTCCTCTTCTTGCTGACTGAGGTTGTCTGTCTCTTTGGTTCGAACGTGTAAAACCTCTTCAAGCATGTTGCGTTGGAGGTTAGATGAGCGCGTTGAACAACATGTTTGACCGTGTGAACCCCCCTTTAATGTCTAGAGTCGTAGAACGAAATAAAATATATAAATGATTAATGGAAGAGTAACACAACTTCACCCGAGTAATTCGAAATTTACATAGGTTCGATATTCAAGTTGTGGAACGAATTGCAATACTGAAAATTTATGGAAAAAGTAACAAAGCTCCACGACACAAATTCAAAACGTATAAATATGTGGGCGAAGTAACAAAAGCTTCATCAAATATACAATACATATTTCAATTTGTTTATATATATATAAACAAATATATATATATTTCTACTTTCAAAACAACAATTATATTCGCTAAGTGTTTGTTTGTTTGTATGGTGTTTTTACGTTGCATGGAACCAGTGATTATTCGGCAACGGGACCAACGGCTTTACGAGTCTTCCGAACCATGTGGAGAGTGAACTTCTACCACCAGAAATTCCCATCTCTCACTCCTCAATGGAATGCCGGAGAATCGAACTCGCGGCCATCGGGGTGGCACGCCAATACTATACCGACCACGCCACTGAGGCGCTATATTCGCTCAGTGTTATTTAACATATATTCTTTTCCTGGACAAACGGGGGATGGTACTAAGAAATAAATGACTCGTTCTCCTACCATATTTTAATACTTATTACATTTTTACTGCCTATGTATATTTTCAACATTTAAAATTATATTAATATTCGCTACGTATCATCAACGTTTATTCCTTTCTTTGATTAATAACACATAAATCACCTTGCATCTACAAGAGAAGGAACTCACACCACCTGAACGTCAATCTTCCCTCTTACCTAAAAATACTCGAGTATCACAAAATGCTTATTAGATTTATCTGACGATGGCTAACGCTAACTGACAGGAACTCGAGGAAACAATGGTAGCTTCTCTATAGCGCTGCATTCATTCACGGAGAAGAAAAATCAAAGGAAAATCTAATTCTCGGCCATAACTTACAACAAGGAGCGATCTGATTAGACTCAATAGGCTAATGCAGACTCGGCGGCGTTGGCGTTGGCGTCGACTCGCCTGCGGGCACGCATAAATATTCAAACACACACAAACACACACACACACACATACAAACACGCCTGCGCAGGCAGGCAGGCAAACAAAACAAAATTCGAACAAGCATCTTTGATGGGATTACATCCAATCACCATACGGGGGGAAAGGTCTTGTTTGAGCTGAAGTGTTTGAGTGTTTGTTTCGGGGTACGGGAGGAGGAGGAGGAGGAGGAAGAGGAGGAAGAGGGGGGAGGGGGGGATTTCAAAGCGGCAGCAAAGGGGCGCCAAGGGAGGATGTCCTTTAATTCAATTTCTGTCACACTAACTTTCTGTCTTCTCGAGAGCCTAAAAATAGGGGAGTGTAGAAAGGAAGGGTCTTATGGGTGATGTCCTTTTTTTATATCTTTTTTTTTTTAACCCTGTACCTTAATATGCATCCGATCAGGTACACTGACTGACGGGGAACAGAGAGAGAGAGAGAGAGAGAGAGAGAGAGAGAGAGAGAGAGAGCTTCACAAGATAATCCTATGATCCGACAAAAATAATTTTTCCATCTATTTTGTGTACTAAATAATAATTTCCAAAAGACGCCAGCCAGGAGTCTGCTAACAAGGCGTGATCCGACCTCCTGCTTAATCGGGATGCGTGCACTATTTTCCCCTCAGGCATAAGTTGTAAACATTATACGCCTAACTTTTAACGTAAATTAAAACGTGCCCAAATCTACGGTCAAAAGGAGCCTGTTTCACCAACATAAATTTAAATAAATGCACTATATTTTATGAGAAATAATTTTCTGTACTGTTTAACATGTACGTTATTTATATTTTTACATTTTCATTCTAATAAAGGAATAATAAATATCCTATCCTAAAATTCCTGTATCTTTAACTCAACGCGAAACACCTTTTTCAGACCTCTTTAAGCTCTTCCATAGACCTTTCCTAACCCTGCCCCCCTCAATAACAAAAACAAAAACAACAAAGTACTTTGTGGGCTTACTCCCAGAGTAAGCGAAAATAAATAACACCCGACTGTACTAAGACAATATAGTAATCACATACAAATAAGTGAACATTGCTGCTAAAAGCTTCTAGGTCACTTTCTGTACTTCAGTCACAGCTAATATTCTGCAATGTTACGCAATCTATACCAATAAGTCCATAGAAAAAAATATATTTTCATCAGTTTTATTTTAACAATTTTCCCCAACTTCACGACTAATTTTCTTCACCCAGTTGTGGTGGTG
>NC_061103.1:31525028-31532528 GCF_015104395.2 Macrobrachium nipponense | reverse complement strand
CTGACCAAAATACAAAAAAAAAAAAAAATTAAGAATTAATAGTTTTTTTTTAATTCTCTCATATTTCAAATACATTTCCAAAACGAAACAAAACGGCAGACTATCATTTCAAACATGACATCAACTTAGCTAAACAGGGAACATATTAGTCTGGGAGTCTACGATTAAATGAAGGTTTGTTTGTTTGTTTGTATGGTGTTTTTACGTTGCATGCAACCAGTGGTTATTCAGCAACGGGACCAACGTGACTTCCGAGCCACGTCGAGAGTGAACCTCTATCACCAGAAATACACATCTCTGACCCCTCGATGGAATGCCCGAGAATCGAACTCGCCACTAAGGCGCTGATTTAATAAAGGTATCGGCAAATAATTTCACTGAGCGATATAAATGAAACTGCTGCCACGCCACATAAACTACGTCTTAAAAGTGATTTTTGAAACCTGCAAGCAATTCTTAAGGCTACAAATCCTATCTCTAATTACCAATGATTTACGTTATTGGCCATGTTTATTAATGGCCCCTCCATTAGTACATATCTTTTCCGGTTTGAACATCATGCACAACATTACACAACAGAATATTCTTCAGTATCAAACACAACAGACTATTTTCAATATCCAACAAAAGTTAAGTATATCTGAGTTTAACCAGACCACTAAGCTGATTAACAGCCCTCCTAAGTCTGGCCGGAAAGATTTGATATTTGTTACGTAGCTGGAAACCAATTGGTTACCTAGCAATGGGACCTACAGCTTATTATGAGATCCGAATCGTATTATATCGAGAAATAAATTTTTAATCGCCAGAAATAAATTCCTCTGATTATACGTAGGCAGAGCGGGGAGCCGACCTCGCGACTACCTAATCGGTAAAGGAGCACGTAAACCACTCGTCCAACGAGGAACTTTAATATCCAATAAATATTCCATCACTGTACGTATCAGATGATCAGGGAATTACTCCACTATTGGAATATTTCCTAGGCTCATTCCCAGGGACAGGCGTTCACACCCGCGATAATCACTTGTCACATAAGTGGATAAAGTCAACCGTATCTATGCGAAAATCCAACAGAATAACAAGAGCTCGTGGAAAAATCCATTTATAATTCATGAACTAAACCACCAAATTCCCATACGCTTATCTTTGAAAAAGTCAGATGAGTTCTGCATAAAAGTGTGGAATACTACTGACAGAATGGAAAGTTTGAAATTAGGTAATTATATGCAACTGATAATAAATCGGATACAGTAATAGGTAGTACCAACACAGCAGACGGAAGTCGATTAGAGGTGACCTGAGAGAGAGAGAGAGAGAGAGAGAGAGAGAGAGAGAGAGAGAGAGAGAGAGAGAGTCTTGATAGGATTTTCACACCTTCCTTAACGACATGTTTGTCGAAGACTATCTATATATCTTGCCAGAGAACAGTTCCAAATATATCTCCCTTGCTCTAAATAATATATAAATAATGTATGTGTATATATATATATATATATATATATATAATATATATATATATATATATATATATATAATATATATAAATATATACACCCACAAACTCACAATATATACACACAGACACACAGCTTGGAAAACAGTTCCAAATATATATCTCTTGATCTAAATACTATACACCTCTTTACCTCTCGTGAACTGTTTACGTTTTTTGTTAGTCCTTCCTCTGTCTTCACACTCAACGCTTGGTCCTTATTCGTATTTTCAACTGTGATTGTTTTATTGTACCTTATATTGTGTATTTTAATATTTTAGCTTAATTTTATTGTACTAATTAGATATTGTTACTTTTTAGCTTGAAAATGAGGCCTGCTGGTTGGCTTCGAAAAGTTGCAACTTAATAAATATGAGTTCCTTGACCTGTTGGTGTGCTTCCCTTGCCTTCATTGTATAGTTGGGTTTAGAGAAACCTCCGCCTGTTGAATATATATAAAAACATACACATACATACATACATATATATAGTATATATACACACATTCACAATATATACACAAACACAGACACACAGCTTGGAAACATATGCTGCACCTCCCAAACCAGACCAGGTGGGACACCTCAGTGGCGTGGTTGGTATGGTATTGGCGTCCCACCTCGGTCGCGGGTTCGATTCTTGGCCATTCCATTGAGGAGCGAGATATGTGTATTTCTGGTGATAGAAGTTCACTCTCGACGTGGTTCGGAAGTCACGTCAAGCCGTTGGTCCCGTTGCTGAATAACCACTGGTTCCATGCAACGTAAAAGCACCATACAAACAAACAGACCAGGTGGCAGGAGCTTGCCCAAGCATGCTTCCCTCCCTCCTCCTAATACCGTAGGCAAATCTTCCTCACTTCTCACCTGGATTTGAACCCCTTTTCCTTTACCTTTTCCTCTCGGCAAAAGGTACACCATTTGCTTCGGGTTTTTTTTTTTTTTTTTTTTTCAACGGGGGAGAGAGACAGAGAGAGCGAGAGAGTTTTAGCTGCAAGCACTCGACATTTTCCTACCGACAAGAACAAGAATTTCGGCCGAGTCAGACTAAATTAAAAAAAAAAACTAACCGTGCATCCACTGGAAGCAGGAAGCCAAAAAAGGACGCAAGACAAAAATAGTAAAAAAATATATTTATAAAAGGGAGACATTTCGAAATATTGTGAAAAAGTGGCACGCATACAAAACAATCTATATATGCTGCATACGGGAAAAAAAAAAGGGGGGGGGGGGGCAAATACAATTTTCCCTCCCGAGAGAAGAATGGAAGAGTAGAACGCAATTCTCTTTCTTAGGGACTTGTAGCACAAACATGCCCGGATCAGAACTTTTGTGCTCTCTCTCTCTCTCTCTCTCTCTCTCTCTCTCTCTCTCTCTCTCTCTCTCTCTCTCCATTCTACCTGGCTTACGAAAAATAAAACGAAAGCGAAGAAAAGGCTCCCCGCCTAAAAGGATTCCTGGCACATAGAAAACACATCGAAATATTGTTATCAAAACATTGGGAAATAAAGAAAAATAAATTGGGGGGGAAAAAATCACGTGACCCAAGGCATGAAGAAACCCAAAAAGGATTCTTTCCACATCCATTCAGCTTTTCAGAATTTGCATCGACGTAAACAACAACAACTGAACACTTTTCCTGTTCTTTCCCTTTTTTTCCTCTCTCTCTCTCTCTCTCTCTCTCTCTCTCTCTCTCCTCCGTTCTTTCAGAGGGGATGGAAATGGTGATCTAGATAGAGTCAGAGAAAGGGTTTTGTCGAGAAGAAGAAGAAGAATAAGAAGAGGAAAGAAAGAGTGTGGCAGATAGAATGCCCAGTGCGATGAAATGTTAAGGTTGGGAAGATGTCTTTCAAAATACAATATTGATTTTAAAAACAAATTCACTGGCATCAATATGCCGATACTTGTTAAATAACAAATTCTAATCAAATCATTGCATTAAGCAGGCAATCTATAAGTACCTTTTTGAAAAGAAGAAAAAATGAACTACTTCGGTATGTAAAACTCGTTTTAAAAAACAAATGGTCAGGCATCAATATGGCGGTGCTTAGTAAATTAACAAATTCTAATCGAATCACTGTATTAGGAAGTCAATCTAGATGTAGCTCTTTGAAATAAATTCTAGTCCTCCTCACTGTAAAAGAAAAAAAAATCCTCCTCACTTTAAAAAAAATTCTTCTTCACTGTAAAATAAATTCCTCCTCGCTGTAAAAAAAAGAAAGAAAGAAAAAAAATCCTCCTCACTCTAAAAAAAGAATCCTCTTCACTGTAAAAAAATTCCCTCCTCACTATATAAAATAAATACCTCTTCATTGTAAAAAAAAAAAAACCCTCCTCACTATATAGAAAAAAGATGCCTCGTCACTGTAAAAAAAAATATAAAAAGATATCTCCACGATGTAAACAAAAAAACAAACAACAACAAGGATTCCTCTTTACTGTGAAAAAAAAGCAAGATTCCTTCTGTCTGTAATAAAAAATAATATGTCTCCTCGCCGTAATAAAAAATAATATGCCTCCTCACTGTAAAAAAAATGAATATGCCTCCTCACTATAATAAAGAAAAAAAGATTCCTCCTCAATGCAAAAATAAGACTCCTCCTCATTGTAAAAAAAGATAAAAAAATCATGATTCCATAAAAACTAACCATTTAGCACCCACTCACCATCATGATAATGATTGACCCCTAGACATTACTGATTCCACTCACGTGCATCTCTGGCGCTTTCTGCCTGAAACTCCCAACTGGGACTGGGTTTTCACCTCTGCATTTGCTGCCTGGAATCATTTTCCGCGAATTTATCTTCGTCAATGAGTTCTCTGAACTACATTCAGTAGTTGAAACGGCGCTTTACATAATGATAGAAATAACTGAAAGGTTATGAATGTTAGATGATTATCATCTATTAATGATTCACTGGACTTCATAAATATAATTTTACTTCACCTTTTAGTGCTCGTACAAAATGTGATCTCAACGGACGATTATAAGTTTATTAAGAGTTCCTGATGTGTATATATATATATATGCATATATATATACATGTAATAGTATTATATATATATATATATATATAAAATATACATGCAATAGTATATATATATATATATCATATATATATATATATATATATATATATATATATATATATATATATATATATATACACATATATATATATATATATATAAACATATATATATATATATATATATATATATATATATATATATATATATATATACTACTTCATCATCACCACCTGCAACACCCCGTGACGCGAAGGGCCTTAGGGCTAACTAGGTTACGTATACACATTCAGGGAATGGCGCCCCTGCTCTTTTGGGAGCGCTGGGTCCAGCTGGCTAATTGGTAGTACCTGGATTAGAGAGCCCCAAGCTCAGGGTACGGACACCTTATATTACCTAAACAAAAATTGACATCACAAATATATATATTTACGTTATTCATTTGACGACTCGGTGTGCGAATATTTTATATTGCTTTATATTGCCTTTTCAAAAATTAACATAACAAAATTCAATATACGTATATTAACATTATCCATTTAAAAACTGCTGGGAAGAGACTTGAAAATAGACAATGTTAATATAATATTATTTCTTGGGAAGAGACTTGTAAATAGACAATGTTAATATAATATTATTCCTTGAGAAGAAACTTGAAAATAGACAATGTTAATATAATATTATTCCTTGAGAAGAGACTTGAAAATAGACAATGTTAATATAATATTATTCTCTGGGAAGAAACTTGAAAATAGACGATGTTAATGCAATATTATTCCTTGAGAAGAAGCTTGAAAATAGACAATGTCAATATAATATTCCTTATCTTAACTAAAATATGTCGAAAAGAGTTAAAAACACTCACACTACCTCCATTCTGCAATGAAATACATTGAAAATGTGGTCTTACCAAAACAATACCTCACGCGCAGCTGATTTCTTGCAGCAATATCAAGCTGAATTTCCATTTCTTTTGCCCAAAACATTTTTCAATTCGGGGAAACTTCATCCCTTTGGAATACAGTGTTCGAAAATATAGGTTTAGCGTCCAAATGGCTCGAAGGAGATACACTTCTAGTGTAGGTTCACATTGCAGTGTAAAATCATAAACATAGGAAAACCTATCGCATACAACACAAACGGCTGTCATCTAAGCTTTGGGGAATGTTGAACAAACGTATGAAGCTCTGGTTACAACTACTATAAGTCTTTGACTTGTATTTAAACTGTTTATAATGTGTGCGCGGAAAGTTGCCGACAGGTGTTGATGACATGTTTCATAGCAATGTGAATACACCTTTATACACTAAGGTATAAGGATAGAACTAAGTGCATTATATTGATAAAGTCAAGTCAAAAGCAGGATAGAACGAAGTGCATTACATTGGTAAAGTCATGTCAAAAGCAGGATAGAACGAAGTGCATTATATTGATAAATTCGAGTCAATAGCAGGATAGAACGAGTTGCATTATATTGATAAAGTCGTGTCGAAAGACCAATTTTTTTTTTCCAGCCACTTCAGGTTAGTTCTCAGAATCCGTGTGAAACTTAGAGGCATGTGAAGAGGAGACGTAACCTCCAGTTAAGACATTCTCGACAGAGATAAAGATCGGATTTGGTTCATAAAACCCACGGAAAGGTGCGTTCGATTTCGGTTTCTCAAGCCTAGGAACTTCTGAAACAATGCCGATACATCCAGTACCCGAAAGGTCTTTCCTCCAGATAGTCACACATACCCATCGCTCCCAAAAATGTAACCTTTTGTAGCCAGTAACGAAGCCCACCTTTGATAAAAAAAAAAAAAAAAAAAAAAAAAAAAAAAACACACACACACGTAACGCTTTGCGCACTTCTGTTAACAAAGAAATAAACCTAGCAAACAGAACACCACGGATTTAACATCGTTCGCGGACGAAAGAAGATGCAGTTTGTACATGTGTGCGGATATATATATATATATATATATATATATATATATATATATATAATATATATATATACGATATATATATATATATATATATATATATATATATTATATATATATATATGTGTGTATATATATTATATATATATATAGTATATATATATATATATATATATATCATAATATATATCATAATATATATATATATATATATATATATATATATATATATATATATATATGACATCCTCACGGGAAAATGAAAGAAGGAGGTACCAAGACTTTCAACTTTTATTCCAAAGTCATCTTCAGGTTACTGATCAATTTTAAGAGAACAACTTATACAAGAAAGCAACATGAGGCCACAAATAATAAAACAAGTCAACAACTTACTTACGTATGCAAATAAACATTGTTCAAAACAAAAGACATACATAGCGGAAATATGTAGTTACTAAAATCACAGTATAAAACTATCTGTTTGTAAAATATCTAAAAACTTGTTTAACTTTTAAATCAGCAAGAATGAAACTTTTTAACAATTCGTCCATCTTAAAAAGACCATCGCTTCTCATCATGTTATTAAAAGAACTAATAATCAGTCATGCATTGATGAACTTCTAAAAACGACTCTAGCTGAATTCCAGTCTATAGGGTGTTCAAAATCCCTCACGTGACAAAAAATGGCACTTGAATCGTTCGCAACCCGTACATTATATTTATGCTGTGTAACTCTCTTGCTTAGTTCCTTACCAAATTGTCCAATATAAGGCAAATTTCAAACAGAGCAGTTAATTTTGTACACGCCTCCTGTTGTCATCACTGATTTATTACAAAACAATGCATTTTTGACAGATGAATTATTACTAAAAACAACATTTATATTCAGATATTTCAGGCTACGTACAATTGATAAAAATTCACGGTGGTATTTTACAAACAGATAGTTTTGACTGTGATTTTAATAACTACATATTTCTCTAAGTATGTCTTTTGTTTTGAACAATGTTTATTTACATACTTAAGTAGGTTGTTGACTTGTTTTAT
>NC_061103.1:31520028-31522528 GCF_015104395.2 Macrobrachium nipponense | reverse complement strand
GCTATGTTTTTTTTATTTCAGTTCTTTCACTATATTTCGCAAAATACAACAAACGTGCAACGTGCTCTCCCCCCCCCCCCCTCTCTCTCTCTCTCTCTCTCTCTCTCTCTCTCTCTCTCTCTCTCTCTCTCTCTCTCTCTCTGCAGTCTTTTCACAATGTCAACTCGAAAACAAAGTCTCTTAGAACTCACGATAAAGAAAAATGTATTTCAGACAGGCTTTGCTTTTTCTCTACTGAATCGTGAACTGTACACAGAATACGTGATAATCTCAACCCTTGTTCTTGAAATTGAAAAGAATAAGAGTGGTTTCTATATGCTTGTCATATTGCACGATAGTATGAAGAAGAAGAAGCTGCATTTCAAAATAGTCTAACGACACTACTCTAGTGATCGTTGTAGATCTTCCTCCTTAAAGGTAAAAATTAAGAGAAGGACGAGGTTAAAGAAGTTGGACAGCCAGAATGAGAGAGACCAAAGAAATCTAAACGAATAACAGAACAAAATTCTCTGGTCTGCCCAGTGAAGCGTAATGGACGTGGTAAAACCTTACAGAAATGGTTACTATCAAGCCTAGTTTGGAAACCATCTCCTTTGATGGCTGGGTGGTCAAAGTCACTGTATATCGAGGCCTGCCAGAGGATAAGCACTACTTATCAATTATGATTCCATCTGGACGGAAGTTATACCCGAGGTGTAGTGAACTGGATATTACACGGTAATTGTGGCTTAATATTGTGTAATATAAAAAAAAGTAACAGTCCTTGTGGTTTAATATTTGTTTAATATAAAAAAAAGTCATGGTATTGTTGCTTAATATCGTGTAATATAAAAAAAAAAAGTAACAGTACTTGTGGCTTAACATTTGTGTAATATAAAAAGTCACGGTATTTGTGGTTTAATAACGTGTGATATAAAAAAGTAACAGTACATGTGGCTTAATATTTGTGTAATATAAAAGCAGCAACAGTACTTGTGGCTTAACATTTGTGGTATATAGAAAAAAGTAACGGTATTTGTGGCTTAATATTTGTGTAACATAGAAAAAAAAGTCCCGTTGTTTGTGGCTTAATATCTGTGTAATATATAAGAAGCAATAGTATTTGTGACTTAATTTTCTAATATAGAAAAAAAAGTCACGGTATTTGTCGCTTAATATTTGTGTAATAAAGAAAAAAAGTCACGGTATTTGTGGCTTAACATCTGTGTAATATAAAAGAAGTAACAGTATTTGTGGCTTAATATCTGTGTAATATAAGAGAGGCATTAATATTTTTAGCTTACTATTTGTGTGATATAAAAAAAAGTCACGGTATTTGGGGCTCAGTATACGAGAAGTATAAAAAAATAAATTCGCAAAAATTCACACATGTATGAGTAAGTGTAAGTGCGTATGAGCGAAAACCACTGCCTCCTGCTTGTCTACCGTGAAAAACCGTCTGAAATAATTCATGCAAACAACAGAACGAAGGATATTCTTTATAGGAAGCCCCACCAGCTGTAATTTCCGCGAGTGAGGGACCCAACTAAGCAGTTTATCTTCAATATTAAATGTATCATTCGAAAGGCGAATATAGCATTCAATGGAAGCTGTGCAGCGCAAATTCATTTTTCTGAGCCGTCCGCAAATCCGGTTCCTTCCTTCCGAGCAAAGAGTGACGGGAAGGGTAGATTTAAAATGATATATAAAAAAAAAACAAGACAAAAGAAAGAAAGATTTGCATAAATGAAAAAGCTAGCAAACAGCAGAAATGAACGTAAAACAATATTCGAAGATTTAAAAAAGATTATATTTATGCTAAGAAAAAGTGGTTTTGCAAGACTTACCTTTCAGGAAATTTGTAAATAAAATACATATAACTGTGGTAACATCATGTAACCTTAACTGTAATTTGGGAATGTAAAATACTTGTTTGTAGTAGATGGCTGTTAAATTTATCAACATTTATAAAAGATAAAATTTAAATGAATCATTTTTTTTATATAAAGACATATGAAATGAATAAAATCAAATGATTACTGATAAATTTTAAATAAATTATTCAACTCACTATGAACAACCTGTGCTTAGATAAATTCCTCTTGGAACAACTGGGAAAACACGAAAGTATTTTTGTTTGTTTAACATTTCTTGAAATATTTAACAATTCCCATTGAACATATTTTCAAATACTACAGTCGACTATAGTGCTAATATATTTTTGTATATGGTTTTGAATGGTATCTCTTCACGTGCAGTAACATAAAGATATATTTTAACATTCATTATAACCATGACCGACGTAGCCAATAATTAAGAATCAATACAATGCTCTTCTTAATTTCCACACTGGGCACAATTTCTCATTCACGAGAAACAGTTATAAGCAACTGCTTGAAAATTTAAAAGTCAATTTAAACGGATTTTTAAAAATGCATGTATCGTTCGGCGTAAACTTCACAGAGATGAAAAAAAAGATAAAAGTACGGGAAGGCAAAAAATGTGAACATAAAAAGCGTAT
>NC_061103.1:31497528-31510028 GCF_015104395.2 Macrobrachium nipponense | reverse complement strand
AAGGAAATGGGTGAATGAATGATGATGAAATTCAGGAAATAAAGCCAACCAATGGGGCACTTTCAGATACCCAACACTTCAGACGGTGAAAGAAGGGTGTCGGAGTGGTTGAACAGCAAAATAGAGACATCCAGATGATAAATGAATCATCAATCATCAAAAGGCACAACATGGAAAAAATCCCTCAGTTGCACTAAGACAACATGGAAGAAACCCCTCAGTTGCACTGAAACAACATGGAAGAAACCCCTCAGTTGCACTGAGACAACATGGAGAAAATCCGTCATTTGCACCATGACCACATGGAGGAAATCCCTCAATTGCACTGAGACAACATGGAGAAAATTTCTCACTTGCACTAAGACAACATGGAAGAAATACCCTCAGTTGGACTGAGACAACACGGAGGAAATCCCTCAGTTGCACCGAGGCAACATGGAAGACATCCCTCAGTTGCACTAGGACAATATGGAGAAAATCCTTCAGTTGCACTGAGACAACATGGAGTAAATCTCTCAGTTGCACTAAGCCAACATGGAGAAAATCCTTCACCTGCACTTAGACAACTTGGGAAAATCCCTCAGTTGTACTAAGACAACATGGAGGAAATCCCTCAGTTGCAATGAGACAACAAGGAGGAAAATCCTCAGGTTGTTACTAAGACAACATGGAGGAAATCCCTCAGTAAAATTGTACTAAGACAACTGGAGGAAATCCCTCAGTTGTACTAAGACAACAATGGAGGAAAATCCCTCAGTTTTGTACCTAAAGACAACAATGGCCGAGGAAATTCCCTCAAGGTTGCAATGAGGAAAACCCAAACAAAGGCAGGGAATCCCTCAGTTTGTACTAAGAACAAAACATGGAGGAAATCCCTCAGTTGCCAATGAGAACAACAATGGAGGAAATCCCTCAGTTGTACTTAAGACAACATGGAGGAAATCCCTCAGTTGTACTAAGACCAACTGGAGGAAATCCCTCAAGTTGGTAACTAAGACAACATGGAAAAGGAAATCCCTCCCAGTTGCTACTAAGAACAACATGGAGGAAATCCCTCAGTTGTACTAGACAACATGGAAAGGAAATCCCTCCAGTTTACCTAAGACAAACATTGGAGCGAAATCCCTCAAGTTGTTTACTTAAGGGACAACATGGAAAGGAAGTCCCTCAGTTGCAATTGAGACAACATGGAGAGAAATCCCTCAAAGTTGTACTAAGACACATGGAGGAAAGTCCCTTCAGGTTTGCAATGAGACAAAAGGTAGGAAATCCCGCTCAGTTTATGTAACTAAGAACAACATGGAGGAAGAAATCCCTCAGTTGTACTAAGACAACCATGGAGGAAAGAATTCCACACACTCAAGTTGTAACTAAGACAACATGGAGGAAATCCCTCAAGTTAGTACTAAGAAACATGGGAAGAGAAAATCCCACTCAAGTTGCCAATGAGACACTGGAAAGGAAATCCCTCAAAAGGTTGACTACTAAACCATGGAAAGATCCCACCTCAGTTTATAAGACAACATATGGAAGGAAATCCTCAGTGATACTAAGGACAAATGAAGGAATCCCTTCAGTATGTACTTAAAGACAACATGGGAGAAATCCAACTCAGATATGTACTAAGACCACATGAGAGGATCCTCAGTTGTTACATAAGACAACATGGAGGAAAATCCTCAGATTTGTACATAAGAGACAACATGGAGGATATCCCTCAGTGCAATGAGACAACAAAGAGGGAAATCCCTCCAGTATGTTACTAAGACACATGGAGGAAATCCCCTAGATTGCACAAGAGACAACAAAAGGAGTAAATCCCTCAGTTGTACTAAGACAACAATGGAGAAATCCCCATCAAGTTGTACATAAGACAACATGAGAAGGAAATCCCTCAGTTGTACTAAGACACATGGAGGAAATCACCTCAGATTATACAAGGACCAACATGGAGAATCCCAGTTGTAACTAGGACAACAATGGAGGAAATCCCTCAGTTGTACTAAAGACAACAATGGAGGAAATCCCTACAGTAATGCAATGGAACAACAAGGAGGAAATCCCTCCGTTGTACAAGACAACATGGAGGAAAATCCCCTCAGTTTGCAATGAGAAACAACAAGGGAGGTAAATTCCCTCAAAAGTTGTTACTAAGGAAACACATGGAGGGGAAATCCCTCGGTGTACTAAGAAACCCAACAATGGAGGAAAATCCCTCAGTTTGTACTAAGACAACAATGGCAGAAATCCCTCAGTTGAACTAAGGAAACCCACATGCAAGGCCCGAAAATCCCTCCCAGTTGTTACTAAGACAACAGGAGGAAATCCCTCAGTTGTACTAAGACAACAGGAGGAAATCCCTCAGTTCAATGGAGGAAACAACAAGGAGGGAAATCCCTCAGTTGCAATGGAGGAAACAACAAAGAGAAACCGGTGAGGAAATCCCTTCAAGTTGGTAGCTAAGACAAACATGGAGGAAATCCTCAGTTGTACTAAGACAACATGGAGGAAATTCCCTCAGTTTTGTACTAAAGGGACCCCAACAATGGAGGAAATCCCTCCAAGTTGTACCCTAAAACAAACCAATTGGAGGAAGGTCCCTCAGTTGCCAATGAGACAACAGGAAGGGGAAAATCCCTTCAAGTTGGCCCAATTGAAGACAACAAAGGGAAATCCGGCCTCCTGTTGCAATGCGACAACAAGGAGGAAATCCCTCAGTTGCACTAAGACAATGGAGGAAATGGCCCTCAGTTGTACTAAGACAACATGGAGGAAATCCCTCAGTTGTACTAAGACAACAGGGAGGAAATCCCTCAGTTGTACTAAGACAACATGGAGGAAATCCCTCAGTTGTACTAAGACAACATGGAGGAAATCCCTCAGTTGCAATGAGACAACAAGGAGGAAATCCCTCAGTTGTACTAAGACAACAGGGAGGAATCCCTCAGTTGTGCTAAGACAACAGGGAGCCAATCCCTCAGTTGTACTAAGACAACAGGGAGGAAATCCCTCAGTTGTACTAAGACAACAGGGAGGAAATCCCTCAGTTGTACTAAGACAACAGGGAGGAAATCCCTCAGTTGTACTAAGACAACAGGGAGGAAATCCCTCAGTTGTACTAAGACAACATGGAAGAAATCCCTCCCAAGTTGTACTAAGAACAACAGGGAGGAAAATCCCTCAGTTGCAATGAGACAAACAATGAGAAATTTCCCATTCTCAGTGTACTAAGACAACAGGAGGAAATCCCTCAGTTGTACTAAGACAACATGGAGGAAATCCCTCAGTTGCAATGAGACAACAGCTAGGAAATCCCTCAGTTGCACTAAGACAACATGGAGGAAATCCCTCAGTTGCACTAAGACAACATGGAGGAAATCCCTCAGTTGTACTAAGACAACATGGAGGAAATCCCTCAGTTGTACTAAGACAAAAAAAACCATGGAGGGGGAAATCCCTCAGTTTGGCACTAAGACAACATGGAGGAAATCCCCTCAGTTGTACTAAGACAACATGGAGAAATCCCCTCAGTTGTACTAAGACAACATGGAGGAAATCCCTCAGTGCATGAGGAAACCCTCAGCTAAGGAAACCCTCAGTTGTACTAAGACAATGGAGGAATCCCTCAGTTTGTACTAGAAAACAATGGGAGGAAATCCCTCAGTTTGAATAAGACAAACAGGAGGAAATCCCTCAGTTTGTACTAAAGACAACATGGGAGGAATCCCCTCAGTTCTACTAAGACAACATGGAGGAAATCCCTCAGTTGTACTAAGAAAACATGGAGGAAATCCCTCAGTTGTAATAAGACAACAGTGAGGAAATCCCTCAGTTGTACTAAGACAACATGGAGGAAATCCCTCAGTTGTACTAAGACAACAGGAAAGAAATCCCTCAGTTGTACTAAGATAACATGGAGGAAATCCCTCAGTTGTACTAAGACAACATGGAGGAAATCCCTCAGTTGTACTAAGACAACATGGAGGAAATCCCTCAGTTGTACTAAGACAACATGGAGGAAATCCCTCAGTTGTACTAAGACAACATGGAGGAAATCCCTCAGTTGTACTAAGACAACATGGAGGAAATCCCTCAGTTGTACTAAGACAACAGGGAGGAAATCCCTCAGTTGCACTGAGACAACATGGAGGAAATCCCTCAGTTGTACTAAGACAACATGGAGGAAATCCCTCAGTTGTACTAAGACAACAGGGAGGAAATCCCTCAGTTGCAATGAGACAACATGGAGGAAATCCCTCAGTTGTACTAAGACAACAGGGAGGAAATCCCTCAGTTGTACTAAGACAACATGGAGGAAATCCCTCAGTTGTACTAAGACAACAGGGAGGAAATCCCTCAGTTGTACTAAGACAACATGGAGGAAATCCCTCAGTTGTATTAAGACAACAGGGAGGAAATCCCTCAGTTGTACTAAGACAACATGGAGGAAATCCCTCAGTTGTACTAAGACAACAGGGAGGAAATCCCTCAGTTGTACTAAGACAACATGGAGGAAATCCTCAGTTGTACTAAGACAACACGGAGGAAATCCCTCAGTTGCACTAAGACAACATGGAGGAAATCCCTCAGTTGCACTAAGACAACATGGAGGAAATCCCTCAGTTGCAATGAGACAACATGGAGGAAATCCCTCAGTTGCACTAAGACAACATGGAGGAAATCCCTCAGTTGCACTAAGACAACATGGAGAAAATCCCTCAGTTGCAATGAGACAACATGGAGGAAATCCCTCAGTTGCAATGAGACAGCATGGAGGAAATCCCTCAGTTGCACTAAGAAAATATGGAGGAAATCCCTCAATTGCAATGAGACAACATGGAGGAAATCCCTCAGTTGTACTAAGACAACATGGAGGAGATCCCTCAATTGTACTAAGACAACATGGAGGAAATCCCTCAGTTGTACTAAGACAACATGGAGGAAATCCCTCAGTTGCAATGAGACATGGAGGAAATCCCTCAGTTGCACTAAGACAACATGGAGGAAATCCCTCAGTTGCAATGAGACAACATGGAGGAAATCCCTCAGTTGCACTGAGACAACATGGAGAATCCTCAGTGCACTAGACAACATGGAGGAAATCCCTCAGTTGCAATGAGACAACATGGAGAAATGGCCCTCAGTTGCACTAAGACAACATGGAGGAAATCCCTCAGTTGCAATGAGACAACATGGAGGAAATCCCTCAGTTGCAATGAGACAACATGGAGGAAATCCCTCAGTTGCAATGAGACAACATGGAGGAAATCCCTCAGTTGCAATGAGACAACATGGACGAAATCCCTCAGTTGCAATGAGACAACATGGAGGAAATCCCTCAGTTGCAATGAGACAACATGGAGGAAATCCCTCAGTTGTACTAAGACAACATGGAGGAAATCCCTCAGTTGCAATGAGACAACATGGAGGAAATCCCTCAGTTGCAATAGACTAAGAACAACAATATGGAGGAAATCCCTCAGTTGCAATGAGGACAACAGTGGCATGGAGATCCCCTCAGTTGTACTAAGACAACATGGAGGAAATCCCTCAGTTGCACTAAGACAATATGGAGGAAATCCCTCAGTTGTACTAAGACAACATGGAGGAAATCCCTCAGTTGCACTAAGACATCATGGAGGAAATCCCTCAGTTGTACTAAGACAACATGGAGGAAATCCCTCAGTTGTACTAAGACAACATGGAGGAAATCCCTCAGTTGCACTAAGACAACATGGACGAAATCCCTCAGTTGCACTAAGACAACATGGAGGAAATCCCTCAGTTGCACTAAGACAACATGGAGGAAATCCCTCAGTTGTACTAAGACAACATGAGACAACATGGAGGAAATCCCTCAGTTGCACTAAGACAACATGGAGGAAATCCCTCAGTTGCAATGAGACAACATGGAGGAAATCCCTCAGTTGCAATGAGACAACAAGGAGGAAATCCCTCAGTTGCAATGAGACAACATGGAGGAAATCCCTCAGTTGCAATGAGACAACATGGAGGAAATCCCTCAGTTGCAATGAGACAACATGGAGGAAATCCCTCAGTTGCAATGAGACAACATGGAGGAAATCCCTCAGTTGCAATGAGACAACATGGAGAAATCCCTCAGTTGCAATGAGACAACGAGGAAATCCCTCAGTTGCAATGAGACAACATGGAGGAAATCCCTCAGTTGCACTAAGACAACATGGAGGATATCCCTCAGTTTCAATGAGACAACATGGAGGAAATCCCTCAGTTGCAATGAGACATGGAGTAAATCCCTCAGTTGCAATGAGACAACATGGAGGAAATCCCTCAGTTGCAATGAGACAACATGGAGGAAATCCCTCAGTTGCACTAAGACAACATGGAGGAAATCCCTCAGTTGCAATGAGACAACACTGAGAAAATCCCTCAGCTGCACTAAGACAACATGGAGAAAATCCCTCAGCTGCACTAAGACAACATGGAGGAAATCCCTCAGTTGCAAGGAGACAACATGGAGGAAATCCCTCAGTTGCAATGAGACAACATGGAGGAAATCCCTCAGTTGCAATGAGACAACATGGAGGAAATCCCTCAGCTGCACTAAGACAACATGGAGGAAATCCCTCAGTTGCAATAAGACAACATGGAGGAAATCCCTCAGTTGCAATGAGACAACATGGAGGAAATCCCTGTTGCAATGAGACAACATGGAGGAAATCCCTCAGTTCCACTAAGACAACGTGGATGAAATCCCTCAGTTGCAATGAGACAACATGGAGGAAATCCCTCAGTTGCAATGAGACAACATGGAGGAAATCCCTCAGTTGCAATGAGACAACATGGAGGAAATCCCTCAGTTGCACTAAGACAACATGGAGGAAATCCCTCAGTTGCAATGAGACAACACTGAGAAAATCCCTCAGCTGCACTAAGACAACATGGAGGAAATCCCTCAATTGAACTAAGACAATATGGAGAAAATCCCTCAGTTGCAATGAGACAACATGGAGGAAATCCCTCAATTGAACTAAGACAATATGGAGAAAATCCCTCAGTTGCAATAAGACAACATGGAGGAAATCCCTCAGTTGCAATGAGACAGCATGGAGGAAATCCCTCAGTTGCAATGAGACAACACGGAGAAAATCCCTCAGCTGCACTAAGACAATATGGAGGAAATCCCTCAGTTGCAATGAGACAACACGGAGAAAATCCCTCAGCTGCACTAAGACAACATGGAGGAAATCCCTCAGTTGCAATGAGACAACATGGAGGAAATCCCTCAGTTGCAATGAGACAACATGGAGGAAATCCCTCAGTTGCAATGAGACAACACGGAGAAAATCCCTCAGCTGCACTAAGAATACATGGAGGAAATCCCTCAGTTGCACTAAGACAACATGGAGGAAATCCCTCAGTTACACTGAGACAACATGGAGGAAATCCCTCAGTTACACTGAGACAACATGGAGGAAATCCCTCAGTTGCACTAAGACAACATGGAGGAAATCCCTCAGTTACACTGAGACAACATGGAGGAAATCCCTCAGTTACACTGAGACAACATGGAAGAAATCCCTCAGTTGCACCGAGACAACATGGAGGAAATCCCTCAGTTGCACCAAGACAACATGGAAGAAATCCCTCAGTTGCACTGAGACAACATGGAGGAAATCCCTCAGTTGCACTAAGAAAAAATGGAAAAATCCCTCAATTAAACTAAGACAATATGAAGGAAATCACTCAGTTGCACTAAGACAACATGGAGGAAATCCCTCAGTTGCACTAAGAAAACATAGAGGAAATCCTTCAGTTGCACTGAGACAACATGGAGGAAATCCCTCAGTTGCACCAAGACAAAATGGAAAAATCCCTCAATTGAACTAAGACAAAATGGAGGAAATCCCTCAGTTGCAATGAGGCAACAGGGAGAATATCTCTCCTATTGCAATAAGAGGTAACAGAAGTTTGACAGGAAAACAAAAGAAAGGCAGGTAGATTGGAGAGAAAGTAAGTGGTTGGAAATAGTGAAGCTAGGAGCCGAAGGGAAACTGCAAACACCCTTTAGCAATGTCAACAGTGCACCACGTGAGGTCCGCTGACAGCAGTAGCCCCGATGCGGTAGGTCATCGCGAAATAATGAAATCTGTGCCGTCGGACATTTAATTCTGCTTTTCCAAGACCAGGAAAATCGCTAGAAAAAAAAAAACACGCCCATCTTTCCTTCTAAAATTAATAAGACGTCGTACATCGGAAAGGTCAAGAAGTTTATTCCTTCATGAGGAAATGAAGAAAATCTTCGTGGAGATAAATGTTAAGACTTTTCTTTTAATACAAAGAAACTTTCTGCGAATGTCGAAAACTAACGACATAAATGCATTTCCCAAAATTTACAAAATGCCAAAAACACACGAGTATATTTTTTTTTAAATACATATATCACAAAGTATACCAAGACACCGAAAAACGTAATTAAAACCTTAACTTCAAACCAACAAAGGCGAAACAATTCGCGAGCAGACGAGGAGACCTTCAGTTCCAAAACTCCATAATTAAAAGAAGCACAAGAAGAACAAGGGCCCCCAGATGCCGATCGTCTTCGGGCTGTTCTTCTTCCCGAAGAACAACTTTCCATTCACCCGAACTTTCAAGAAAGGGCGATTAGAAAGCTGCTTTCCCAGGACCACCTCCATCCCTACTCCCCCAATGCGAAGGGGCTACATAACCACACCAATCCCCAGCATGCAGGACACCTTCTAATCCCTACCACACACCCTGCCACCACAAGGGCCAGCAGCCCCCCCCCTCCCCCCTCGCGTGCCATTCCCAGTTGGAAAAGACCCTGAGGCGGAGTAGTGGAGCAGGAGGAGGAGGAGGACGAGGTCTTGAGAGGACAGACCCTTTGTGGTTCTTTGACTCATCTTGCAGGTAATTCGATCAGAGAGAGCCGGGAGACTTCGAGGGCGTTTTTTGACACTAATTGCGAGTGGCTTCGGGGAAGGGTCGCTACAACGTTGGGAGATTTACTCGAGGATATTATATATATATATATATATATATATATATATATATATATTATATATATATATATATATTACAAAAACGATTTATATCTTCACACATGCACTCAAGTACCCATGAAAAAATGTCTAAATATTTATGCTGCATGTATGTATGTATGTATGCATGGTATGTATGTATGTATACTATTTATATATTATATATATATATTATATATATATTATATATATACAACATCATACATACATACATACATACATACATACATACAATACATACATATATATATGTATATATATATACGTGTATATATATATATATATATATATATATATATATATAATAATATATATAAAATATATATATATATATATATATATAAATATATATATATATATATTATATATAGTATATATATATATATATATATATATATATATTACACAAAAGTTATATTTTCATATACATGCGCACACGCACCCATGAAAAAATTTCTAAATATTTATGCTGCATGTATGTATGCATGTATATATATTTATTATATATATATATATATATATATATATATATATAGATATATAATATATATATATATATATATATATATAATATATATCACACACATGCCCTCACGTACACATGAACAAGCATTCTGAATAATTTATGCGGACAAAGACCTGCAGAACTTGACAAGATTCTAATAGCAGTATTTCACAGGAAAAAAAACATAACATAAATATATATATGTGTGTGTGCGTGTGTGTGTGTACTTATGTTTTCATGTACGTATAGAGGAATAAACATAATGAAATGTCAATCATAAGTAAATAATCGAAGGGCATATGAAATACTTCATGCACTGACACATGTCCTACCCCTTCTTTGATAAATCCATGAACTACAATATAAAACTCAGCCGTTGAGTCCCGTCACCTTTAACGTCCTCTCTCTCTCTCTCTCTCTTCTCTCTCTCTCTCTCTCTCTCTCTCTCTCTCTTTCACCAATGAAATGCTCATCATATTTTGGGGATAAATGCATTTGCAGCAAGGAATAGTAATGACATCAAAATGGCATTACCTCGATGGAGGTAATTTGGGATTTCTTGTGCCAACGTAATCTTGCGTTTGTGCAATGATTAATGCGGCCATCCATTAAGGCAAATTTACGTCCGGGAAAGCAGCAACGGGTAAGAAACTCACCGCGGGGTCTCGTATAATTTGCTTTATATACTTAGAACACATTCATTTCTGCAGATTCATAAGAAAAAATTAAATACGTATATTCAATTGATATAATGCATACCAACACACACACAAACAAATATATATATATATATTATATATATATTTATATACATATATATATATATACTATATATGGTATATATATATATACATAATATTTATAATCATACATACATACATAAAATACATTACAGTATTCATAACACAAAGGATCACATCCCTTCCTATACAGAATCGCACTCATATCTACAAAATCACACACAAAAATTATTTAAACATTCACTTATATAATACATACATAAACACCATATATATATATATATAATATATATATATATATATATATATATATATATATATAATATATATATATATATATATATATACTATATATATATATATATACACACACACACACACACACACACAAAAGGACCACCTCACTTCTTCTTATGAACCAAGTAAGGTGATCCTTCGAAAACTTAGATGAATTCCATTTTCGTGTTTTGTGGGTCCTATAAAACCTTGTATTTTGGTCATGCATGCATACATACATACAATCGCATTAGAATTTTAAAAAATGTTTCTGCCTCAACTAGGACACGTCACAGAAGTTGTTAGACAGTTATCCAATTAGCTCTATAGGTATTAAGACAATTACCTCATTAGTTTTATAGGTGGTAAGACTATTACCTCATTAGTTCTAAGGTTTTTAAGACAATTACCTCATTAGTTCAAAAAGTAGTTAGACAATTACCTCATTAGTTCTAAAAGTAGTAAGACAATTACCCCATTAGTTCTAAGATATTAAGACAATTACCTCATTAGTTCTGAAGGTAGAAGAAAATTACCTCATTAGTTCTAAAAGTAGTAAGACAGCTTACCTAATTAGTTCTGAAGGTATTAAGACAATTACCTCATCAGTTCTAAAAGTAGTAAGACAGCTTACCTCATTAGTTCTGAAGGTATTAAGACAATTACCTCATTAGTTCTAAAGGTAGTAAGACAGCTTACCTAATTAGTTCTGATGGTATTAAGACAATTACCTCATCAGTTCTAAAAGTAGTAAGACAGCTTACCTCATTAGTTCTGAAGGTATTAAGACAATTACCTCATTAGTTCTAAAAGTAGTAAGACAATTACCCCATTAGTTCTAAGATATTAAGACAATTACCTCATTAGTTCTGAAGGTAGAAGAAAATTACCTCATTAGTTCTAAAAGTAGTAAGACAGCTTACCTAATTAGTTCTGAAGGTATTAAGACAATTACCTCATCAGTTCTAAAAGTAGTAAGACAGCTTACCTCATTAGTTCTGAAGGTATTAAGACAATTACCTCATTAGTTCTAAAGGTAGTAAGACAGCTTACCTAATTAGTTCTGATGGTATTAAGACAATTACCTCATCAGTTCTAAAAGTAGTAAGACAGCTTACCTCATTAGTTCTGAAGGTATTAAGACAATTACCTCATTAGTTCTAAAGGTAGTAAGACAACTACCTTCTTATTTCTAAATTCATTATTAAGCATCGCTATACTACCGCTGAAGATGAATGAACTCTGTCACTTTAAAATTTAAAAAATGGTGACTATGCGGGAGTTTGGTTTAAGAGACAGGTAGCCTAAAAGGTATATCTTCCTTGATTTTTTTTTAGAGATGAAGAACTATACAATCGTCCCGTTGCCTTCTTTGAATCATTAATAAAAGTCAGAGGGGCGGACCGATGTCTCTACGGCAAACTGTCTGAATTCACCTGAATTGGCAACAACTGCCCTAAGAGTGTAATAGCACTTCAAAATACTCAGTTTACGAAAGAACGCGAAAAATGACTGTAAGAGAAATAGCAACAAGTCATGGGAAATAGAGTTTACGTAATTCACTTGGACCTTTAATAATAGCATTATTTAATGCATTACAAGTGTCCCCGTGGGAGCCAATTATAAAATTAATAATATCAATTTATTTCTATATTTGCTGAAAATTGGTATTTTCATACGTGAGCATTCGTGAAAATCAAACTTGCATTTTTCAACTCATAACATTTTTATCCATAGAATGTATATATACACATAGAGACAGAGACACAGACACAGACACACACACACACAGACACACACAGACACATATATATATATATATATATATATATATATATATATATAATATATATATATATATATATATATATATATATATATACACATATATCGAACTACAAATGTCCTTTAATATCTAATTCGCTCTACCGGGGA
>NC_061103.1:31480028-31482528 GCF_015104395.2 Macrobrachium nipponense | reverse complement strand
ATCAAGGAAGGTCTAAACTTCACGCATTTGGATACACTTATATATCGAGAGAGCCATATGTGCACTAACCTGAATTTACTCCACTGCGGAAGAACTTGCTCTCCATTCACATATTGTTTATCACATATGTAATATGTATATATATATATATATATATATATATATATATATATATATAGTATATATATATATATATATACTATATATATATATATATATATATACATTGACAATCTTGCTTTTATATATGTATACATATATATATTGACATGGTCTTATATATATATATATATATATATATATATATATATATATATATATATATAAATGTGACTGCCTTTTACTTAGCAAACTAGAATGTTAATCAAATATAAGAATAAGAAACATGACTAACAGCTGCTGTCTTATCAAGAAGTATTCTAAAAAATATATGCTAAAACATAGTAAAAAAGATTAGATTTTATCACGGACAACACCCAGCAAAAACAAAATCCCTCGCAGTGTTAAATAGTGAGGATTCCAACCGGTGGGGAAGAATTGCACAGACGTTCTGCAACAATTCCGTTGCAAATAAAAAAAAAGGCAACTGGGCAACTCTCCAAGAAAACTATGGAAGCCCTAATAATAAGGCTGAGTTATTATAGATCTCAAGGACGCAATGCTCGGCTATTTCACTCATGAGAAAGGAAATGCAACTTCCACTGCACAAAACATCAAATTTACTAAAGAAATCTATCAAAAGCTATAAAGAAAAGCTGCTACTCTTATAGACGCTTGGCAAGTGACATCGTTTTCCAGTCGAGAAACAACGTTTCCAGTCAAGAAAAAAGAACGTTTCCAGTCGAGAAACAACGTTCCCAGTCTAAACAAAGAATGTTTCCAGTCGAGAAAAACAACGTTTCCAGTCAAGAACAACGTTTCTAGGTGAGAAAAACAATGATTTCCAGTCGAGAAACAACGTTTCCAGTCGAGAAAAGAAGTTTCCAGTCGAGAAACAACGTTTCCAGTCGAGAAAAACGTTTTCCAGTTGAAAAAACAACGTTTTCCAGTCGAAAAACAACCTTACCAGTCGAGAAAAAAAACCTTTCCAGTCGAGAAAAAAAACCTTTCCAGCCGAGAAAAACAAAGTTTTCCAGTAGAGAAACAACGTTTCCCAGTCGAAAAAACGTTTTCCAGTCGAAAAACAACGTTTTCCAGTCGAGAAAAACAACTTTTCCAGTCGAGAAACAACGTTTTCCAGTCCAGAAAACAACGTTTCCCGTCTAGAAACTACGTTTTCTAGTCGAGAAAAAGAACGTTTCCAGTCGGAAAACAACTTTTCCAGTCGAGAAAAAACCTTTACAGTCGAGAAAAACAAAGTTTTCCAGTCAAGAAAGAACGTTTCCCAGTCGAAAAAACGTTTTTCAGTCGAAAAACAACGTTTCCAGTCGAGAAACAACGTTTTCCAGTCGAGAAAACCAACATTTCCAGTCGAGAAAAAGAACGTTTCCAGTCGAGAAACAACGTTTTCCTGTCGAGAAAAACAAAGTTTCTAGTCGGGAAACAACGTTTTCCAGTTGAGAGAACAACGTTTTCAAGTCGAGAAAAACAAAGTTTTGCAGTCGAGAAACAACGTTTCCAGTCGAGAAAAAGAACGTTTCCAGTCGAGAAACTACGTTTTCCAGTCGAGAAAAAGAACGTTTCCAGTCAAGAAACAACGTTTTCCCTTCGAAAAACAACGTTTCCAGTCGAGAAACGACCTTTTCCAGTCAACAAAAACAACGCTTCCAGTAGAGAAACAACGTTTTCCAGTCGAGAAACACCCTTTCCAGTTGAGAAACGACGATTTTCACTCGAAAAACAACGTTTCCAGACGAGAAACAACGTTTTCCACTCGGGAAACAACGATTTTAGTCGAGAAACAACGTTTTCCAGTCGAGAAACAACGTTTCCAGTCGAGAAACAACTTTTTTAAGTCGAGAAACAACGTTTTCAGTCGAGAAAAAAGTTTTCCAGTTGAAAAAAACGTTTCCAGTCGAGAAACAACGTTTTCCAGTCGAGAACCCTTTCCAGTCGAGAAACGACGATTTCCACTCGGGAAACAACGATTTTAGTCGAGAAACAAAGTTTTCCAGTCGAGAAACAACGTTTTTAAGTCGAGAAACAACGCTTTCCAGTCGAAAAACAACGTTTTCCAGTCGAAAACAACGTTTCCAGTCGAGAAACAACAACGCTTTCCAGTCGAGAAACAACAACGTTTTCCAGTCGAGAAACAATGTTTCCAGTCGAGAAACAACGTATTCCAGTCGAGAAAAAAGTTTTCCAGTCGAGAAACAACGTTTTCCAGTCGAGAATAAGAGCGTTTCCAGTCGAGAAACAACGTTTTCCACTCGAGAAATACCCTTTCCAGTCGAGAAACGACGATTTCCACTCGAAAAACAAGGTTTCCAGACGAGAAAACGTTTTCCACTCGGGAAACAACGATTTTAGTCGAGAAACAACGTTTTCCAGTCGAGAAACG
>NC_061103.1:31445028-31475028 GCF_015104395.2 Macrobrachium nipponense | reverse complement strand
AATTTAAGTATATCGTAGTTTAACCAGACCACTGAGCTCATTAACAGCTCTCCTAGGGCTGGCCCGAAGGATTCGATATTTTCACATGGCTAGGAACTAAATGGTTACCTAGCAACGGGACCTACTACAGCTGACTGTGGGATCCCAACCAAATTATATCGAGAAATGAATTTCTAATCATCAAAAATAAATTCCCCTGATTCCACGTTGGTAGAGCGGTGAATCGAACTCGTATTACCGAATCGGTAGGCGAGCACATTACCCACTCGTCCAACGAGGAACCAAATGAGAAAACAGTCATTTGTTACGCGGAAAAAAAGTAACAAAAGAGAACAATAGGGACCTAAGCGCCGTTGCAGTTGCTATTCCGTCCCCTCTCCTGCAATAGCATTAGCCAATTTATTTCGCAACCTATACCGTTTAACTTCGGCTAACGCATTTACACTTGAATGAAAGGCGCCGGATAAAAGGCAAAATTGCATTCAGGACCTGGCGATTTTAAAAGAGGATCTTTAGCTGTGAGTAAATACTGCATTACCCGAGTCTCTACAATATATAATATATATGCACAAATATACAGAATGTATATATATATATATATATATATATATATATATGTATACACACACACATATATATATATACGTATGTATGTATGTATGTATGTATATACATCTATATATATATATATATATATATATATCATATATATATATATATATAGAGAGAGAGAACGAGAGAGAGAGAGAGAGCTGAGAGAGAGAGAGAGAGAGAGAGAGAGAGAGAGAGAGAGCACCCTGTGACCAGAAGGAAAATAGGCTACCTATGATAACAAAACACGGTTCTTTCCATAATACTGAGTTGATAGAGGAATCTGTAAGAACTACGGACGAATTCTTTTACTTCTCATGACTGCTAAGATAAAACAAATGACAGAGGAACCGACAATCAAAGGACAGTGAAGGTATGGACGGGATATCTTACGAAAATGAAAGGTGTTTAAAAATTGTAAGTGGCATACTAGGACCTAGAAGAAGCTTGATACACCTTATGTAGTATACACAATAGGGAGATTGTTGATGATGTAGGGCAGCTTTAAACGAGAGAGAGAGAGAGAGAGAGAGAGAGAGAGAGAGAGAGAGAGAGAGAGAGAGAGTCTGCAGTAATTCTGCAAACCATGATAGCCCTCTACAGGGACGCACACCACAACACCATGGCATCTTATTTACCTGGAGAGAGAGAGAGAGAGAGAGAGAGAGAGAGAAACTATTTGTAGCATAGCGCAGAACAAACAGACCCGCTTCCCTCTAAACTGCATCCACTTAATGAACAAACAAACAATTGGTCATTTGCACTCACTTTCCTCCCATCAAATTCTAATTGAAAGGGAATTAAACATGCAAGAAGTACTGTACTTCACGCTAAAAGCACTAATTTGGATTTAAAACAAGTCTGCTACTTTCCGCTGAATTGCCCGTCGAGAGAGAGAGAGAGAGAGAGAGAGAGAGAGAGAGAGAGAGAGAGAGAGAGAGACACTTTCAATGAAGAACTCACCACCAATGTGAATGTTTGATGACCGGAGGGTAGATGATCAACATACCAATGAGCAGCCCTTTAGCCTCAGTCATTTTCAAGATCTGAGGGCGGACAGAACGCCATCTCAATAGTTTTCTTTTACAGAAAATTAAATATAAGAATTTACTCATACTTTACTCCTAAATCAAGGACGAAGTCCTATGAAGACCACTTCCACAATATCTGATGTTTCAGACACCTTTAATAGAATTGTGATGTCACCCTCACTTACTGTATCAGCAGTATCTGACTCTACCTTGAACCAAATGGTCTGCCTCTAAAGGTTCATATATAATACTAAAAATACTTCGTCACAATTCCCCCACCCCCTAAAATCCCTCTGAAATTCTTCCGAACGGAGAAATTCCCCCTTGGATGAGAACCACTGAATCCCTCTCCTTTCTCGAAGCGGTTGAGAACCATACAATCTTGTCAGCAACCTTTAATTAAGGCTCCATCCTTGGCACATGAATGAATCTTCCCCCTCCACCGCCGCCGCCGACTACTCCTCCTCCTGACATCCTTCTCCTTCTCACATCCTTTTCCTCCTTCTCACATCCTTCTCCTTCTCCTCTTCACATCCTCCTCCTCCTCACATTCTTCTCCTCTTCTCCTCCTCCCATCCTTTTCCTCCTCCTCTTCACATCATTTTCCTCATCACAGTCTCCTCCTTCTCACATTCTCCTACTCTTCCTCCTCACATCCTTCTCCGCCCCACATTCTCCTCCTCCTCGCATCCTTCTCCTCCTGCTCATCACAACCTTTTACCTCCTCCTCACACATTCAACACTACATTTCCTTACTTCTCCAATATTCCCGTACAGCTTCTCCAGTACACTGTGCAACAGCCTCATATTATTCCTCACACACTCTATAATAACCTCCCTATACGTGTCTCCTCTTTGTCTCTCGTGATTATGTTAATGGACTCACCGAGGGCGGCTTGTCGCGTTGAGCAAGTTCCTCCAAGAGGGCTGACGAGTCTCTCAAGTGGCGTCTTCGAAGAAGCAGCTTGGCCTCATCGCGGTAATGCTGTTCTTGGAAGTTTTTTTTTTTTTTTTTTTTGAGACAAAAATGAAGTGAACGGGTTCAATATATACGTATATAACTGGAATAAGAACATTGAAAATAGTATATTTATATACCGTAACTATATCCTGGTAGTTTTTATATCTCTCAATTATATCCTAAAACTGTTTTTTTATTTCTCGACTACAGCCGTATATATATATATATATATATATATATATATTATATATATATATATATATATATATATATGTATGTATATGTATGTATGTATAACTGAATCACGAAATTTAGGAACGTGATAAATCCATAAATAAAGATATATGCCACGAAGGAAAATAAACGACGAAGTATCCGCAAGACCTTTCGACGTCCAAACGTCCTATACTAAGCAGATGAACTGACATACATGAGGAAATAGACAAAACAAGAAGATTCGTATAACTGACAGATAGGGATTATAGAGAGATTAGTATCTAGAATCCGACACACCTGGAAGATGAGTAACCTTCCCAAACAAGCATAAACAACGGGTGCAATTAAAAGTTTAAGACAATCATCTCAGATACAAGGACAAAACAATTAAAAGGATTATAGGTGACAGCTATTCAGAACTTTGGTAAACAAAACCATATTCACAATACATGTTAGACATACATTACAACGAAGATAACTCTAAGGCAACTAAATTTTATGTAAGTCTGTAATAAAGTCCGAGATAAAATGAGGGACAATCCATACATGGAATTTTATATATTAAGTTGCTGCTTTTTCTGGGGCCATTTTTTATTAACATTCCTTTTAGTGTGTTATTATAGGAAAAAACAAGGTTGACATTAAAAGCTTTTAACAATGATTTAATGGTTTCAAATCCGTTAAAATAAGGCAAACTGAGAATGTTATTAGAATTTTCTTTCTGTGTGTTACTTACACTATAAAACTTTTTGTGGGCTTTATTATAACAAATATCTAATATATGTGAAGGATAGCATAAATCTTTCCCTATTTTTCTTATGTATTCAATTTCTTGATGCAAATATTGGGGACTGACAATGCGCAATGCTCGTAAAAGCATAGAAGAAAAAATTGATATTTTTATGTTAAGATGGTGGCCTGAGAAGAAATGAACATAGGTTAAGTTGTTGGTCGGTTTCCTATAAATACTGAATTTACATTGAAATGGTTCTCTATGTATCAAAACATCTAAGAAAGGGAGGCAATTGTCGTTTTCTAATTCTAGAGTAAAATTAATCGATGGTACCTGGTTATTTAATTTAGAGAGTAAATCATTTACATCAATACCGACAGGCAGAACAGCTAAAATATCGGTATTTATATCCGAATACTATTTTTATATCTCTAATTTTTATCCTAATACTTTGATATATCTCTCAATTGTATCTGAATACTTTTTTGTATCTCTCTCTCTCTCTCCGGCTACCATCTCCGCCTCTTTTTTTTATCTCCTCCCAATTCTTAAACCTAATCATTTCTTTTCTCTTTTTTTTTTTTAAGTCCCTGCTGAGAATTCTCTTTCCGCCTCATTAAGACGAGCTTCCGTTTTTTACAAAGACTCCCGAACGTCTGTTTTGATTCCCGTCATCTCGTTAAAGTTCCCATTTTCTATTAAGTTCCCATTTTCTAAGTAATTCCCCATTTTCTATGAAACTTTCCATTTTCGATTGATTCATTTCTCCGACGTAACAGAAATAATAATATGTCTTCGCTGTTTGTCATTCGGATTCTTATTCGGTTGCCGAATCTTTAAATCCATCTCTTTTTCGTAGCACGTCCTTCCATCTATTTACTTAGCTTCCCCAAACTTTTACAGAGGGTCGAAACCCAACGTACGCAGGTAGGCCTATAGGTCTCCTATACATCTAATCAAATTTATTCAGCGTCTACCAAAGCTACCTCCATTCAGATGCCAAGTACATTACGATGATTAAGTTTTCGTTCTGAGAAAGGAAAAACGAACGAAACGTTATATAAAATCTATTCCCGGATGCATAGGAGAGAGAGAGAGAGAGAGGAGAGAGAGAGAGAGAGAGAGTTACAAGGATTAGGATGTCGCAATGACATTAGTCCCTCCGAGGAGACATCATGTGCTCACTTATCTCTAGGAACAGGTTTTACTGTTCAATCATATTGTCCTAATGATTTCGTCTAGCAAGAGAGAGAGAGAGAGAGAGAGAGAGAGAGAGAGAGAGAGAGAGAGAGAGAATTTTAAATATGTGACTACAGGTTTTCACTATGTATAGAAATTCTTACGACTGCACAGTGGGCCAGGAGGTGGACAAAAACCAAAAAAATTATTTAGTTTTATCAAAATTATCTTAAAAACGTAAATTAGAATAGTTTTTAGAAAGGGAACCGTACATTATATTATTATTAAGGAGTAGGGGTTAGACTGGCGCTATGGTTTTTAGAAGTAATCGGCTAAATACATTTTCTCCCAGTATGCTAGTGATTAGTCTACATCAGAAAAGTGTGCATGTACCATCTGTGATATTAGATCTGTGTTTCACTAGTTTATAAGAGAGTTCCAACAAGTTTACTACTTGTTATTTCTGTGACTAAGCATTTCAAATATTGTGCATAACATGCAATTAATCCATGTTATATAGATATATACAAAAGTACTTCAAATATTTTTGATTTAACAAAAACAAGTATGCGGCAATTTGTTCGCTTGCATTTGCTTCGTGTCTCTTATGGATTTTATTATACTAGAACTTGTGTAGAAAGGGAAAATATTTGTTTTCTTTGCACCAATTTGAGCTTTTGTGGGCAATAATAACTGAATCGCTACCTCTCCTATCATGGCGCCATTCAACCGGGGAGTCTAAGTAACCATACGACATAAGATGACAAGAGCTGCCAACGAGTAGGTTCTTCATCATCTTTATACTACAGGTTGTTTTCAAGGGGTTTGTGGCAAATCCCAGCCTAAACAGTTGAAGGGGTTGGGTTGCTGGTAGTTTTGGATTTCAAGGTTGTTCAAAGGATTAGCTTGGTTTAGGGCAGGAAAATATCTAGAACCTGTAAATTAGGAAAGTAATGGAGGCATTGTATAAGGAAATCTTTACTGCTTATACTACAATTACTAATTTGCGATAGAGATCATCGGTGGGTCAATAGCAAAGCAATTAAAAGCCAACCCTGTGATTCTGATATCGATCCCAGCTGGTTCCACTGAGAGTTGGAGAAGTGTTTTTCTGGTGCTGGAAATTCACTTCTCGTTACTCATCCATAAATGAAATTCTCAAAAGAAACTAAAAATGAGACTATACGAATGCTACATCTAATGATGGGAATACTGCTCGTAGGTTTTTCAAGAATGCAGAAATTGCATTCGAAATCACTGGCCTTGATCAATCCTTTGTTTATAAACTTTATTTGATTTTACCAACAATGTCATCTGGTCTTGATTTCGATGCAGATAAATTTGAAAGGTTATGCTCGGTTACTGTCAAATGTTATGTACAAAAATATAACTGGTACTACATGCCCCAAAGCTTGCATCGGTTGTTAATTCATGGTGCTTCAGTGATATGCAACTTCAATCTACCAATTGCCATATTATCTGAGGAGGCACAAGAAGCAAAGGATAAAGAATTCATGAAGTTTAGGGAATCTTTCACAATTAAAACATCACGAATAAAGACAAATGAAGATTTAATGATAAGATTACTTTGTCCATCTGATCCCTTGGTAACTTCTCTAAGAAAAGTACAGACCTGTAAAAACTGAATTACCTGAAGTAAAAATTTAATCGTCCGAAATACCCTTCGATTTGCATCATGTATATAGTCTTAATACGAGTTAAAGTTTCTTGAAATTTTAAATGTTTTTTATTTCTATATTCATATTACTAAAGTATAATAGTATAACCAAAATGTTATTCTTTACGTTCATTAAATAATTTATTTTGTAAAATCTTTAAAGACAGCATTCGATAGAAGTAATCTAATTTTTTTATAATTTTATTTTTATCTTTTCTGCATTGAATAAAGGTATCAAATATAAAGGTTATATAGTTCTAACTATATTTTACCAAATGCACAAAAAATGGGTAAACGTATCACTCATATTATTACATATCCATGTAAATACGATACTCTAAACGTTTATAATAGAAAATGATAAATACTACTTGGATGTGAACGCAAAAAATTATTTTGTCCAAAAAATTACTGTTCTGGCCCACTGTGGACTGCCTCAAAAGAAATTTTATACAACAAGCAGGGAATAAAAATAAAACTCTGTTGGGGGGGTGGGGGGAGAATTTTCGCATGGAAAACAATAAACCGCTTCAAAATACATAGAAGACAGTATTGAACCATATAATAACCTGATATGACTGGGTCCTCCAATTCAGCTGCAGAATTAAATTTCAGTTCCACACAACCCTCACAACTTTTACTATATTATGCCATATAATATGTACTCCAGATAATAATTTATGTACATAAATCCCCTATCGGTTTTTTCTTTGTCACATGAATCTATATTTCAAGTACTTACAAAAATTATGCATTTAAATCTATAATAACCATTAATTTAAAATGATATCTCATGAAACCTATGGCACTGATATGAAATTTTTTTTTTTTTTGTGAATAGTGAATAGAGATGATTAAAATACGAGAAATTTTGCATTGTGCGGAATTTTTTTTTTTATACGATTAGAAAAACTCCAGTTGAAGTGCAAAAGAAAACTATCTTATCATATTACCTTCGATAAAAAAAAAGGGGGGGGGGCTTTGATACTATTTTAAATATGCTTTATTCAGTTTGGTACTTTTACCAATAAATTTTGAACATGAATACACACAACTCTCGGACGATTGAACTTATATATATATATATATATATTTATATATATATATATATATATATATATAAATATAGGGATTATATATAATGAATAATATATGATATTATAATATATTATATATATATGTATATATATATATATATACTATATATATATATATATATATATATCCATATATATATAATAATAATATATATAATATAGCTATATAATAATATAATATATATATATATAATATTATATATCTATATATATATCTATATATATATAATATATATATATATACTATATATATATATAATATATATATTATATATATATATATATATATAATATATATATGATACATATATATATATATAATATATATATATATATATATATATATATATTATATATATATACATATATATTATACCTTATATATATATTATATATATTATATATATATATATATATATATATATATATATATATATATACACATAAATATATTATATATATATATATTTATATATTATATATATCTATATATCTATTATATTATATATTATTATATATATATATATATATATATATATATATATATCTTATTAAAAGAGTTTTTAGGACCACATGATACTCGTTTAGACAAAATGAAAAGCACTGCTATCAGGCAACTACCTACCCTCGATCTGTGGCTGAAACTCTCTGGGCAAAAGCTGAAATGCCAGCTGGGCTGAAATGAATTCCGTAGATACGAAAATATACTTTTATTTTCCCAAATTAGCTAACATTAAAATGTAACAAAATGAATTAATTAAAGTGGAATTAAATGAATTAACTCTCACCCAAAAATTGTAAAACTGTCATTTTTCTCTCCCAAATCAGGTTTAAGTAAGTACCCCCTGTAATCTCTCTATGTCCGACTAACCACACCGTTTTTAATAAGTCAAATACGTCTTAGAGAATCCATTTTTCTATATTGTGACATTGAACCCATCTGAAATAAAGAGACCATAATTATTATACCAATTCACTCGTGAAAGTTAATCAAAAGGGATGTGTAACGCACCACACTTCTCTTTCGCCCACGAATTTGTTATCACTTCAAAGGTTAACTTTTTCAAAGTCCTGTCTTACGTTACCTTATTCAATGGGTCTGCAACACCTTGCAATACTTCAACACTTCTTCCAGGTGTATTCCGCACACTGTCACAAGTAATCAAAGAGTGTCCTCTCTTATTCTCATTAGCCATCATCAAAACCATCTCTCTTATGCTACGAACACACATGCAGACACGCCCTGCTGGGTGCCTAGCAACCACGGGTGCCACATGTCCAAAGCATGTGATTTCCAAGGAGTCGCCGACCTCAAATTGCATTGGTCATCATTCCTGGTTGTTTTTCATTTCAGCATTCTTCGAGGAATCTAGCACTTGTCACTAAGCAACCTGTCTCTAACCGGAAAGAGCTGAGATTAACAATTCACTACCTCGCCCTTTTTAAGATGGCTCGGCCACTTATGTCTTTTGTGCACTCCCGTCGCACACCACATCGGCAGCTGGTATATACTAGTTCATAATATTTGCAATATAGCCCCTATAACACATATTTCAACTATCACTATAGATACTATAACCGCAATCACTGGGATCGTGTAGCGTTCGTCGAAGCAGAATTCATCCTCATCATTATCCTCTAGCGGTGGAACCGTAACCGTCTCCAATGTAGGCGGAACTTGAACCGCCCCATGGTTCCATGTAAGTGTTTCACAAACACCTTTGTCGAATAATTGTAGACCCCGACTGAGCATGTGAACCATCCCGAAACAACTCAGCATGCACCATTATCCAGCGTCTGCGACCCCTGTAGGTGTATCCAACACCCCCATCGCTGAACTGTAGATTCGACATCTTCCAATGAAGGAATCGTAACCGCCACCTCGTTGTCAATGAAATATTCCGTGATTTCCATGCAAGTGCATGTTGCACCCGCCTCGCAGAAGATTGTAGACTCCTGATTTGTCCCAGAACATATCCTGAGACGATCCACCGATGACATCTCGTCCATTGCAAAGGCGATCTGTAACATCGCCGCTTGTGTGTAGATCCGACCTCTGGTACTGTAGAACCAAGCTGTTTCCGTTGTCACCATAGCGTGAAGTTGGGAATTCTCTAAAGTCATCGTTTGTCCGTATTTGAAAAGTCTACACGAATCTGTCATTAACTAATATACCCAATCTCATAGTCAAATATTAAAAATTCCTCACTAAAACAAAATATGATCTTTACCCACTGAATCCTCATAATTAATCCCCTATCTGACAAATATACTATCAAAAATCCCCATGATGTCTATACAGCAAAACCCCAGTACTGTTTATATAGTTAACCTGCATCAAATATAATGCCGAATACCCCTTCTCTCTGACTCATATACCCAGATAAATTCTACCTCCTGTCTATAATGGAAATGCATGTAAGGCTTAACCCCGATTACGAGTTTCCTTTGCAGGAAAAAAAATAATAATAATTCAACTTTTCCCATTACAAAATGTACACGGAGAGAAAAAAAAATACATATAATCCAGCGCTTTTCCATATAAAACACAGTAACATTACAGAATTTGCTGCAGCAACATATCCTATCGACTAGAATTGACCCCTTACATTCATCCCCATAGAATGTCATTATGGACATCCCTGAAAACAGTGCAAACCTCCGAGTAATCAACTCTAAAAGGAAAAATCAGCAACCAGTCTCATCACAGTATTATCAGCATTAATCCACCTGTGAATACCTCATGTGCTCAAATCGCACTATAGACTTGTCTAATCAGACTTGCAACCTCTCTATGTTCGACTAACCACACCATTTTTAACTCTCTTACGGTGAAGCCCTAAAAACCAAAACGTCTCCCGTATGCCGAGGCGGGTTTGGAGTGAGCGCGGAAGCGCAAAAAATAATTTTTTCAAAAACTCACAGCGCGCTTAGTTTTCAAGATTAAGAGTTCATTTTTGGCTCCTTTTTTTTTATTGCCTTAAGTTTAGTATGCAACCATCAGAAATGAAAACAAATATCATTATCATATATAAATAATGCGATATATGGTAGACAAAAAAAAAAAAATTCATACATAATTGTATTCAAATCGAGGTGCGAAAAACGGTTAAAGCTAACGAGTTACTTTTTTTATCGTTGTATTTTACACTAAATTGCAATCACTTTGATATATAACACATTGTAAAACGATCAAAGCAACACAGAAAAAATATTATCACAACATGATGCATGAATTCGTAACGCGCGGACGTAAAAATATGTTTTTTTTCAAAAATTCACCATAAATCTAAATATTGTTCTAGAGACTTTCAATTTGTTTCAAAATGAAGACACATAATTTAATATTACGATACTGTAAGAGTTTTAGCTTAGAATTGCAGTTTTCGACCATTTCGGACGAGTTAAATTTGACCGAATGTCAAAATTTATATATATATATTTTTTCATATGCAAATATTGCAAAAATGAGAAAAGCTACAACCTTCAAATATTTTTGTTTGTATTCTTCTTGAATTTGCCCATATTTTCATATATGAAACTATAAAATGCCTAATATCAAAAGGAGCAAATATTAGGAGAGTGCGACATACGCATTTCGGAGATTTGCGGCCGTGAATCGGCGCACGGAGGGAAAGAAAGTTTTTTTTAAATTCACCATAAATCTAAATATTGTGCTAGACACTTCGAATTTGTTTCAAAATGTAGATATATGACTGTATATTACTAGATTGTAAGAGTTTTAACTTACAATTGCGTTTTTCGACTATTTCGGTAGAGTCAAATTTGACCAAACGTAGTTTTTTTTCTATTTATCGTGATTTATATGCAAATATTTCGAAAATGAGAAAAGCTACAACCTTCAATCATTTTTAGTTGTATTCTACATGAAATTGCGCACATTTTCATATATAAAACTTTATGTAACGGCTACTTTTAAATGGTGCAAACATTTCGACAATCGCAAGAAAAAGTTTCTGATTTTTTTCGGAAGGGTTACCGCACGGACGTAAGGAAAATTTTTTTTTCATAAATTCACCATAAATCGAAATATTGTGCTAGAGACTTCCAATTCGTTGCAAAATTAAGGTAAATGATTGAATATTACTAGAATATAAGAGTTTTCAGCTTACAATTGCGTTTTGCGACCATTCGTAGAGTCAAGTTGACCGAAGGTTGAAATTTTTGCACTTATCGTTATTTATATGAAAATATTTCAAAACTGATAAAAGCTACAACCATGGTTTGTTTTTAGTTGTATTGTGCATGAAATTTCGCACATTTCCATATATAAAACTTTATGTAACGGCTAATTTAAAATGGTGCAAACATTACGACAATCGCACGAAAAAAATTTATTGGAAGAGTTACCACGCGGACGTAAGGAAAAAGTTTTTTCATAAATTCACCATAAATCGAAATATTGTGCTAGAGACGTCCAATTTGTTGCAAAATGAAGGCAAATGATTGAATATTACTAAAATATAAGAGTTTTAGCTTACAATTTCGTTTTTCGACCATTTCGGTAGAGTCAAAGTTGATCAAAGGTTGAAATTTTGGCACTTATCGTTATTTATATAAAAATATTTCAAAACTGATAAAAGCTACAATCATGAGTATTTTTTTGTTATATTCTACATGAAATTGCGCACATTTTCATATATAATACTTCATGTAACGGATAATTTAAAATGGTGCAAAAATTATGTCAAAGTGACGAAATAATTTTTGAGATGTGTCACTGATACTTTTAAGTGCGATAAGAAAGAAATTCGCGCTTGCGCGCCTGCGTAACGATTGTAAACAAAACAACGCCTTGATCAGTGAACTCCCAGCATCCCCCAAGGCGCGTGATTCAAAAGTTTTCGGCTGGTAGGCCTATAAGTATTTTTCCGCGAATTTTTAAAAAACTTTTTTGAGTCGATGTATAATACGTCCAATCAATACGTCCAATCGGCGTAAGAGGGTTAATAAGTCAAATACGTCTTTGAGAATCCATTTTTCTAGATGGTGACATTGAATCCATCTGAAATAAAAGAGACCATAATCATTACACCATTTTACTCATGAAAGTTAATCAAAAAAGGGGTATGTACCGCACCACACTTCTCTTTCTCCCACGAATTTATCACTTCAATGGTTAACTTTTTCAAAGTCCTGTCTTACGTTACCCTATTCGATGGGTCTGCAACACCTTGCAATACTTCTCAACACCTCTTCCAGGTGTATTCCGCAAACTGAAACAAGTAATCAAAGAGTGTCCTCTCTTATTCTCATTACCCATCATCAAAACCATTATCGTATGCTACGAAGACACATGTAGGCAACCACAGGTGCCACATGTCCAAAGCATGCGATTTCCAAGGCGTCGCCAACCTCAAATTGCATTGGTCATCATTCCTGGCTATTTTTCATTTCAGCATTCTTCGAGGAATCTAGCGCTTGTCACTAAGCGGCCTGTCTCTAACCGGAAAGAGCTGAGATTAACAATTCACTACCATGCCCTTTTTAAATATATATATATATCTATATATATATATATATTATATATATATATATATATATTATATACCTCCATACTATAATTCCACAAAAATACATCTCCCACCTATAATTCCACAAAAATGTATCTCACACCTATAATTCCACAAAAATGTATTTCTCGCCTATAATTCCAAAAAAATACATCTCATACCCATAATTCTACGAAAATACATTTCATATCCATAATTCCTCAAAAAATACATCTCGCACCTATAATTCCACAAAAATACATCTCACACCTATCATTCCACAAAATTCTACAAAATTCTACAAAAATCTATCTCATACCCATAATTCCACAAAAATAAATCTCACCTATAATTCCACAAAAATCTATCTCACACCCATAATTCCACAGGTTGTACCATTAGCCCACCTACTCTGAAATCCCGATTCCACGACGTGGAACAGAACAGAGGAATTCCCCCAACAGATATGCAGATATGATCCAATCATCACCCAGAATAACACAGCATTATTCACCGCATAGCCTCTTTCTAGAGAGAGAGAGAGAGAGAGAGAGAGAGAGAGAGAGAGAGAGTGAGAGAGAGAGAGGGTAATGAGCGAGAGGGGAAACGGCCCTATTGTCTTCATTATCTCCCCCTCTTTAGATGCGACGCTAAAAACACAAAACACAAAAAGCCGTCGCGGGTGATCATTATGGTAAATCTGTTTTCAGACATTTTTTTTTAAATCTTATTTACTGTCTGTCATTCTTTCTCTCTCTCTCACTTTCTCTCCCTGCTATGAAGGGTCCAGGCATCGTTTTCCTTTTGTGCAGTGAATAACCCTCATTTGTTCATTTCGTATTCAGCTGTTTCTCTCTCTCTCTCTCTCTCTCTCTCTCTCTCTCTCTCTCTCTCTCCTCTCTCTTAGAACAACCTTCATTTTTTCATTTCGTATTCAGCTATCTGTTTCATTTGTGCTCTCTCTCTCTCTCTCTCTCTCTCTCTCTCTCTCTCTCTCTCTCTCTCTCACGAATGTGTGTGAGGGCAGCCAACCCTTCGAGAACCGCTTATTAATAATTTACAAGAATAAGCAAAGCTGAAGTCATTCTGAAACCACCTTATTAACAGCGGGACTCGCTTTTAAATTGGTCCCCTTTCGCAGTACGCAGCAAGAGGAGAAATAAATGTGGAATGTATGTTCATTTATATCCTCATACACGTAACAGCTTTTCGTGTGTGTGTGTGTGTATGTGTGTGTGTGAGTGTGTGTGTGTGTGTGTAAACGAGGTAATTTGAATCACATTAAATTAATCATTTACTTCAATATTTCAATCTAAAACCCCCTTTTTCTCTCATTATCTATTGACTTTGTATATGACATAATACAGTAATGGAAGAGCTTTCATCATATTCAGCCATCTATGACTTCGGTATTCATTTTCCTATATAAAGTATATCACGGTTTTCCTATATATATTGTGGTTTTCCTATATCTATACCGTGGTCTGCCTAAACATATATCGTGGTCTTCCATATGTCTTTTATAAAATCCAATGAGAAAAGCAGGAGTAAGTCATTTATTTATTTTTTATTTTTTATGACTCACTCCTTATTCTCGAAAAACCGAAACAATGACTATTGAACCCGAGTTCTTGCTCACTACAATAACTTCACTAATGATTCTTCTTCCTCAGGAATAAAGTGATTATGTTAATAATTTGAAATTCGCAGTTAGAGAACTCAATGATAATTTCTCGCTTGGCAACTGATGGCCAATTGACCGCATAATTAATTAACCTTAATGGCGTAGGATTATCACTTTTGTCAGCTGGTGATTAAAGTGTTATACGAACTTACTACTCCGATGGAAATCTGATGGATTAGTGTGATTGATGTACAGATGCCACATTAACCTTGCACGCCCCTCAAAACCTATCTTACCTGAGAGACGGAAATTAATAAATAAGAGACCAAAGACCCTGATTTCAGTATCTCAGGGTGACCTGGAAACTAAGCCCAGACATTAGCTAAACTGAGGAAAATAAATTGTACTATACTCAGTTTTTTTTTTTCCATCTGTCCATCCGCCTGTGGTGTTTGCGTATGGTAACACTGCGTCCCGGCCTTTAGATGGTTACATTCAGCAATAATAACATTATCCTATTTCGAATATTAACGGTGTAATTCGTATACAGTAAAAATTATAAAACACTTTTCAGTTGCAAATGTACGCCCATGATATCCTTTATTGACCTAAAACTTACGCATAGCTTAACTAATCTAAACAGCCCCGGGGACGCAATGTTACCATACGCAAACACCACAGGCGGATGGACAGATGGAAAAAAACAGAGTATAGTAACTGACACAACTTCATGCACCAATGAATTAACCTGGATTAAGCCTAACTGATGCTGATTATTTCTGAAACTACGACAGCCATCATGGTCTAGTGTCAACTCGATAATGAATATCTCTAATGAGCGGAGTTTCTCATGAGTTGTTCATTTGATTTCAACAGCTACCAGACATTACGATCTAGAAATTCTGTTTGCTGACAATTTTGAGTTACTCTGTACACTAATATATTGAGTTGAATATAGAATTTAGACCAAAGGCCAAGCACTGGGACCTATGAGGTCATTCAGCGCTATGAAATGATTGTTAAGAGGGTGGAAAGTAAGATGGAAGAAAGAGAATATGAAAGGAGATACAGTAAAAGGAACGAAAAGGGTTGCAGCTGGGGGGGGGGGGGGTGAAGGCACGCTGCAAAGAATCTTTGGTAATGCCTACGGCACACCGCATGAGGAGCACTGACGGCATTGATATATTAACAAATTATTGAATAACCATAATTTTCCACAGTAAGGAATGAAAATGAGAAAAGTTTCGTAAAATCTCACGCTAAAACGAAAATGGTAGGAAAGGAGATTTGAATACAGAAAGTTTTTTTTGTAAACATTTCACCTAAATGTAAAATACTTTTACTGAATAACCATAACTTGTAGCACTGATAAATGAAAATATAGAAGAGGAAAGTTTTGTAAAATCTCATGCCAAATAGAAAACACTTATCGCATAATCATAATTTCTCATGCAAGAAAATGGAGAAGAAAAAAAAAGTTTCTACAAAATCTCAATGCTAAAAACAATACACTTCTCGAAAGAGTAATCTTGAAGTCTATTAGCATTTCACAGGAACCTTATGTATACCATCTCATCAGCGAGCGCATTAACTCAAAAGATATGAGAGAATGGTGTTCTTGACTTATTTATGAGTTGCAATACTCAAACCTTAATGAATCATGCAAAAGGTTGAAGAAAAAATAATAAATTCAAACGGTACATTAAACAAAAGCAACACCGTTGTAGAACCTCCTTCGGAGCAACAGGTGGTGCACAGAGTTGGGATCATTTTCTTAATATTCCTTCATTCAAAATCTAATCTGTAAATTCAACTTGGAGAATGAACGCAGAATTTATGCAATGAGCTTCACTTTCTCCTTTTATCTCCATTGGACGCTCACTGTGGTTAAGAAGGACTGATTTTAATGGTCTACAGTACATGTGTTAGTTCGTATAGTGTTTTTCCGTTGCATGAAACCAATGGTTATTCAGCAACGGGACCAACGGCTTTACGCGACTTCCGAACAACCTAAAGAGTGAAATTCTATCACCTAGAATACATATGAAACCATTTTACCGGCTAATTTCGGCTATATTTCAATGCTATTTTCAATTGGCCCGACCATTCACTTTTTCCCGTTATCAAATGTCTTTTTAATGCCATTTAACAAACATCTGCATATCTATTATGTTCTGTTTTCTTCTCTTATTCCAATGTTCGCTAAAGAATGTGAGTTTATCGTCAATAATGATACTACAAAAAAATAATTATAATCCTAAGCCCAAATATATAAAAATGTACAAACGAGATCAGACATATGTAAAACAAATGCAAAGAGCAAAAGAATTTAGTCGATAAAATTACGTCATATAACCCTGAAATAAATAACTGTTAAAAATAGAACAAATATTCTCTCTCTCTCTCTCTCTCTCTCTCTCTCTCTCTCTCTCTCTCTCTCTCAGAAGCCTGAGAAGGGAGAATATATAACACTAATTAAAAAGATCCCACCGCAATACATAAAGTAGTCAATTAGAAGTTTCCTATTCATGACACTAAATTGGACATTCATTACGTTTTAAATAAAGTCTACTCGATGCAACATACGAGAAAATCATACACATTAATTCTCTGCTAATCGATGCGGAGATAATTATGCGAGGACAAGATGCAATTAAGGATAATGGAATTGGATTGCAAAATGAATGGATGGTCATTCATGTCAGGACATAACTGTTATTGTGCCGACTGTTTGTTTGATTGTTTGTCTGTATGGTGTTTTTACGTCGCATGGAACCGCTGGTTATACAGCAACGGGACCAACGGCTTTACGTGACTTCCGAACCACGTCGAGAGTGAACTTCTATCACCAGAAATACACATCTCTCACTCCTCAATGGAATGCCCGAGAATCGAACTCGCGGCCACATGCGTGGCAAGCCAACACCATACCGACCACGCCACTGAGGCGCTTGTTATTGTACCGAGTTTGAGTTTCAAAGTACGTAAATCCTGATTAGAAACTAGCTAATATTCTTAGTTAGTATTAAAGAAAAAAATCTAACTAAAAACAAAGTTAAATTGTAAATTTAACAAAAACTGAAAATCTCACGATGCATATTTTATGAAGAAAGCTTGAATTGTTCGTACGTAAATCTGATTGAAAAAAAAATAGCTAATATTCTCAAGGTTTATATTGTCTAAAGAATGTATGAATTTTACGTTACGTAAACCTGATTAAAAAAATCACCAGGTAAATTGGTAACAAAGAATAAATCAGAGCACGCATGTTCATTAATTGAAAATCTAGCTTCAATAATCGCAGTTACTTACTTAGATTGACGTTTTCGGAAGCATTCTATGAAAAATGCTGCCCTAGGGCAAATTACCATTAAGGAACATATCAAATCAAAGAAGCTGAATTCTGACGACAATTTCCAACATCTGAAAATAACTAGCATTTCATTCACGGCCGTCAACGTCGTCTCATCTTTTAAATAACCAACACTAACTCACTTCCTCGCTGCAAAAAAAAAAAAAAAAAAAAAAAAAAAAAAAAAAAAAAAAAAAAATGCAGTCGAAACACGGAGAATCTTCATTCATTTTATAATGACAAACACAAATTCAGAAAACTTTTTATTACGAACGTCACCAACTGGACTGAGAGTAATGGGAGATTAGTTTTGCACGACCAGTTAACAATATACTTATTATTATTATTATTTCAAATGTAAAACTTACATATTCGTAACTACGAGCTGCATGACATGAAAAATAAAATAAAACTATATATTTTTTATGATTTCAAAAGCAAATCTTACATATTCGTAACTATGAGCTGCACTAAATGAAGTGAAGCAATGGCGACACGAAAAATAAATAAAGTGAGTTGTAACAGTATTTATTTTTAAAAATATATTCAAAAATTCAAAATAACTAATTCTGCACAATTCACAACTTACAGGTAGCCTAAGATCAATATGTCAGGCTGCTATTCACATTCGTGAGACAACTAACGATGTCACCAGTGACTTACCAATTACTAAGTGTATATATTGCACACACAAACTAATTCTTTAAAGCCATTCATAGTCATTCATATAAAATTTGAAGAAGCTGAAGTTTAGCACACAAGTATACGTCTCTCTCTCTCTCTCTCTCTCTCTCTCTCTCTCTCTCTCTTCTCTCCTTTCTCCTCTCCTCTCTTTCCAGGAATTATAATTAATCCTGCTGCTCCAATTCCCACATGAAATTATCAAGAAGTAAATTAGCACACACACACACACATATAGTAATATATATATATTATATATATATGATATAATATATATATATATATATATATATATATATATATATATATATATATATATATATATTACTAATATATCATATATAATATATATATATATATATATATATATATATATATATATATATATATATAATATATATAATAAATATATAAATATATATATATATATATATATATATATAATATATATATTATATATATCATATATATATATTATATATATATATATATATATATATAATATATAATATATATATATATATATATAATATATATTCATAGCATACATATTTTGCAAAATCAATTTGATTCTTACTCCACAACTGGTACAGTTTAAAATATTAACTATGAATTTTAAGAAATATCTAAAAACTCTCCAGATAGTAGCAAAGTACCCCTGTCAAATAATCTCTTAACACGTATTCTTCTCCACAACCTTCAGGTAAGGTAAGGTGGTGGTGGAGAAGAACAGTTGTTAACAGGCTATTATTTGACAGGGTATTTACAATCTTGAGAGTTTTTAGATATTTCATAAATTCATAGTTAATATTTTAAACCTGTACATTTTTGGTAAGGAATAAATTAATTTTGTAAAATATGTGTGTATATAATATTATACTTATATTTATATAATATATATTACATATTATATACTTATATATAATATATATATATATATATATATATATATATATTATATATATATACATATATATAAATATATTATATATATATATATATATATGGATATCTATATATATATGTATGGTTAGATGGCCGGATGCGCTTGTAACTTTACAGGGTAAAAAAAAAAAATAGAAGAAAGATGATCGATCATCTTAAGAAGCTTTAAAAGAAGTGGTCAAATTATTATCATTCCATGGGTATGTGAATTAAATTACTCTTAAGCTGATACAAGAAAATATATAAATATATAAATCAGTATCTACCCGTGGATCCCTCTCAAAATCTAATTACCTGGCAAAAAGCCAGGTAAACAAAGCAACAAACAATGTATCTAAAATACAGCTTTTGAAAAAAAAGGGGGAAATATTACACAATACAAATTCACGAGGTATTTTCATTCAGTGGAAAACTCTTAAATCAATTCTGTCGCAATAAAAATAGAGGAAAAAATATACATGGAATTAAATTACACTGAGTGTTCCTGATTCCATAAAAATGCTTTGTTACAGATATAACTGGAATATATTGCATTTGTCTTGGAAATTTCATTTGACACAACATCACACTGAACGGCGTGCTGGAGGAAAAGAAACTAAGAGGGAGGGAAAATGGTTTATGTAATAAGTATTAAAATGTTGGAGTCGGCGAAGTCTTATAATAAAAAAAGAATTGAGCATCAAGTAATGTTTTATAAAATCATATAAATACTCAGTAAAAAAAAAAAACCTAGTCCAAGATACTTGAATAACACACTTCAAAATTGTTGAAATGTACTTACAAGCAGCAAGCCAACAGTTATTATAGCAATGAGATAAAGACATTTGAGTCAAAACTTAAACCTTACAACCATAGAAATCACTCCGTGGAAGAAGGAGCTGGATTGGAATGGACAGCAGAAGTGAGTCAATTAGTGGACATTAAAAGTGAGAATGAGAAGCTGCGCTGCCCTGTCAAAAATCATTAATTAATATGACAACAAGAAAGAGGAGGACTACGATACTGAAATCATATATAAATAAAAAGAAAGAAGAGGACTACGATACTGAAATCATATATAAATATAAGAAAGAGGAGGACTACGATACTGAAATCATATATAAATATAAGAAAGAGGAGGACTACGATACTGAAATCATATATAAATAAAAGAAAAAGGAGGACTACGATACTGAATGCAAGTTAAAATGCAGGTTAATGATAATATTAATGAATAAAAATAGGCGGGCCATTTTAGTTCCACGGACGCAGATTTCGGTGATATGGAAAAGGCCGCCGAGTAAAAACACTTAACATGCTGGTTTTTTCACTAAGAAGTGACAGCAACATGTGACAGAGAGAGAGAGAGAGAGAGAGAGAGAGAGAGAGAGAGAGAAGAGACGGAGATGAAGAGAGGAGAGAAGAGAGAGAGAAAATAAATCACTCCACTAAACGATAAATCCAGGTATCTTTAATCTCCTAATATTCAATTACACAAACGCTTTATCCCTCGAACTATATAAAACAGGAGACTTAAAACTAGAATTACAATGGCATTACCATAACCGAAAATTATTGCTCTATTTCGCCTACAAAATACGGACAGCCTCCATAGTCATAAAGAAGTAACCATTTTCAAATCTGCCAAAGCAATACGAAAAGGTGTTGAGACATCGACCCATAACATTTATGCTAAAAGGGTAAAAAAAATCGTCATTTCTAAGTCAAGCATGTTTTCCACGTTATTATGGTTTGTCGACATTCTGTGAATAATAATAATAATAATAATAATAATAATAATATTAGTGTACTTAGGAAGCAGACCCTCTCTCAAGCATACTTTATTAAAAGTAATGGCTACTTCAGCAGCATTACACTTGTAGAGATTCTTCTCTATTTTCCGAATAGCGGCTTTTTCCGTGCTACTTAGACAGGCTAGTAGAGCGCCTATGGAGGTCATGATCAAATACAGAGCCAAAATTGGTGTATATATTTGAATTTTACAAGATAAACTATGATACCATAGTTAACTATGGTATCATAGTTTATCTGTAAAATTCAAATATATACACCAATTTTGGCTCTGTATTTGATCATGAACCTCCATAGGCGCTTCTACTAGCCTGTCTAAGTAGCACTGGAAAAAGCCGCTATTCGGAAAATAGAGAAGAATCTCTACAAGTGTAATGCTGCTGAAGTAGCCATTACTTTTAATAAAATAATAATAATAATAATAATAATAATAATAATAATAATAATAATAATAATAATAATAATAATAATAATAATAATAATAATGCCAGCGGAAATTGTACCCATAATCATAGATACAGGCATCACGATCACAAGACCCCTGAAAAAGAATCTGGAAAAAACTAGAGGCTGAAGTAGCTCCAGGACTCATGCAGAAGTGTGTGATCCTAGAAACGGCGCACATAGTAAGAAAAGTGATGGAATCCTAAGGAGGCAGGAGGCAACCCGAACCCGACCCCACTATAAATACCACCCAGTCAAACTGTAGGATTGTGATAGACCAGTAATAATAATAATAATAATAATAATAATAATAATAATAATAATAATAATAATAATAATAAAATAATAATAATAATAATAATAATAATAATGAATAATAATAATAATAATCATAATAATATAATAATAATAATAATAATAATAATAATAATAATAATAATAATAATAATAATATAATAATAATAATATAATAATAATAATAATAATAATAATAATAAATAATAATAATCTAATAATAATAATTAATATAATTAATATAATAAAGATAATAATAATAATAATTAATAATATAATAATAATATTAAATTAATTAATAATTAATAATATGAATAATTAATTATTAATTAATTATTAATTAATAATTATTATTATTATTAATTATTAATTTACTTATTATTATTAATTATTATTATTATTATTATTATTATTATTATTTATTATTATTATTATTATTATTATTAATTTATTATTATTAATTATTATTATTATTATTATTATTATCATCATTATTATATACTGCCCACTAAAAATAATGAATGGAACACCTAAACAAACGTAAAAACAAATGCAAGATAATAACATAAAAGTTTAGAAACTCGAAAGTCCACTAACGTCTCGACATTTAACAACACCCCATAACATTAGGCTCATGGTTACGTTAAGTACTAAATACACCGAGAAGTACACTAAGCCAAGAAAATAATAATAAAAATAATAATATAAATATGCCTCAAATACGCAAAGAAAGTTGCGTGCAAGAAAAACACTGAGACCTAATTTAGTCTTTCTTTTGAGACCCGACAAAGGTACACGCGAATTGGGGCGGTTTCCTCCTTTGTTGACGATAATTCACTGGTCTGAAAAGGACTACGAATTTACTTACACATTACACCTCCAATCACAAGATGATGCTCAACTTCAAAATGGGTACGTTTCTGTGAAAGGCTAAAAGCAAATGGACGTTGGTTCAAAATATTTTGTGAAGTTACTGTAGACATGATGCATTTCGTTGGTTTAAAATATTTTGTGATGTTACCGATGACATTAATGCATTTTGTTACTTTAAAATATTCTGCAATGTTACTGTAGACATTAATGCATTTCGTTGCTTTAAAAAATTTTGTGATGTTACTGTAAACAATAACTCATTTTATTAGGAGGCAAATCTCTAGTCTTTTAATACTTTACTTTTTGCATAACATGAGAATGACACTTTGTACCTTTAATGTGCATATTCCATTGTTCTTTCTTAACATGAAGAGGAAAATCACATTTTACAGTATCACTAAACTTAAAGATAACAGTTCGCGTTAAAGAATGTCAACGTATTTTAAATATCTATCAACAAAATTTCGCTGAAACGACGCCAAATTTAGCTGATGGGCTTACAACATGATTCTACAAAGAATAACTAAAATTTTTAAAAACAAACTCATTTTTTTTGTATGGCTACCAGTGAGTCTCATTCTGAAATAGGAAAAAAAAACAGATACAGCCCAACTGTAATACTATTTTATTCAAAAACAGGAAATCTACCATTTACAGGACACCTCATGTTTGCGCACAGTAAAACAAGGATATGATGGAATGAAAAATGAATGACATCATGATGAATAAAATTATTTTATGAAAGATTGAAAAATGAATAAAATTATTTTATGAAAGATTGAAAAATGAATAAAATTATTTTATGAAGGATTGAAAAATGAATACAATTATTTTATGAAAGATTGAAAAATGAATAAAATTATTTTATGACGGATTGAAAAGTGAATAAAACTATTTTATGAAAGATTGAAAAATGAATAAAATTATTTTATGAAAGATTGAAAAATGAATAAAATTATTTTATGAAAGATTGAAAAATGAATAAAATTATTTTACGAAAGATTGAAAAATGAATAAAATTATTTTATGAAAGATTGAAAAATGAATAAAATTATTTTATGAAGGATTGAAAAATGAATACAATTATTTTATGACGGATTGAAAAGTGAATAAAATTATTTTACGACAGATTGAAAAATGAGTAAAATTATTTTATGAAAGATTGAAAAATGAATAAAATCATTTTATGAAAGATTGAAAAATGAATGAAATTATTTTTATGAAAGATTGAAAAATGAATAAAATTATTTTATGAAAGACAAACATGAATTTCAACACGATGAATAAAATGATGTAAGGGCAAAGGAAGATAGAACAATACAGTCAAATATCACCAACGACAATTGAAATAAATACGCTATATTTTATTAGCTATAATTTTTCTGTACTGTTCAACATGCACATTATTTATTTTATACATTTTCTATCCTAAAATTCCTGTATCTTTAACCCAAAGCGAATCACCTTTTCCAGACATTTTTAGACATTTAAATAGGGCTTTCCTAACCCCCACCCCATCCCTCCCCAACCAAGGACAACAACAAAAAATTAGTCTGTAGGCTTACTCCCCGAGTAAGAGAAAATCATCATATACCAGACCTTAGACACTTTCGTTTGAACGAAAAATTCCACTCATACATATACACACGTACATACCTATTCAAAGCAGCTGACTAAAAAGAAAAAAAAAAAAATAGTAATAATAATCATAGCACTGCTGCGTGTACATGATTATGTACGCTTCAAGAAACATACTACAGGGTGTCCATGAAGTCCCAGTACCACTAGAAGTATTTATTGCTCGGAATGGTACTGGGACTTTATGGACACCCTATATATGTACATGCCCTTATGAACATACTAATTACCACCTAAAGGGAATAAATAAACTTGCAGCTCTTGCGCTACAGAATTCCTTGAAACATTTCTCCCTTTGAAGGACGATTGTTGAATGCACGACCGCCCCTCCACCCCCGCCGCCGCCGCCAAAATAAAAAAAATCCGGGGTTCCAGCCTGACCTTATCCACGTAAGCCCCCTTCCATTGAACCCACAAGGGGTTCCAAAGCCTTCTAGTGAAAAAAGGGGGACCTCATTGTGGGGCCATTAATGAGCGAGAGGAACGAACCGTAATTATTATAACTTCGCTTCAAAGTCGCCATTAATGAAGATTAAGCAGGAAATTCTACGAAAAATAAAGACAAATGGACATTTGCGATGCTTGACATTCGTTGGTTCTGAACCTCCAATGTGGAGAATGACTGAAATAAAAGTATTCAGCAATAAACAGGATCCTAAATACTTCCTTTTTCTTTTGCTTCATCATTATCAGAAGGACCAAACCTCTTCCGTGAAAGATGAACTTCGAGAGAAGTTGTTAATTTATTTTATATAATAATAATAATAATAATAATAATAATAATAATAATAATAATAATAATAATAATAATAATAATTCTCTAAGGACAGTAGTGTTGAAAATAACAGTTACAATAATAATAACAATAATAATAATACTATTATAAAGAATGGCAGAACTAAGCGAGTTGATTTTATATATTGTTTTTTTTCTATTTTCCTTACAATTCGCTTCTCAGGCTCAGCGATGATTGGGAATTTTCAAAAATTATAAATGCTGAAGGTAATTTTTTTATTAGAACAGGATATCAAGTCCAGGTCAAGCAGGGGTCGTCGTCAGTGCCGGTATTATTCCGTAGGCATAGTTCAGTTAGGGGCCGGGGTCGTCTTCGGTATAAGGGCTGGTATAGCTGGTATCACGTGACATTTCGACCTTCTCACCGGTCATCTTCGGACGAGTCGTTTGAAGAGACTGTAGCAAGAAAGTCTGTGGGGCGGTATTTATAGCGGCTCGGACCTAGAGTTGCATTCTCATTGCTCGGGCCGGTCTTAGACGAAATCGTGGATCTCGCCTCGAAGGTCTGGGGGATTCTCTCTTGCGAGCGCCACAGTAGTGTGCCTGGGGATGAAAGACAGGAATTCCGTCCGTAGCAGGAATCCTGTCATCCCGTGGGGGTTCCTGATTATCAGGTATTGTACCTCCACCGGAGGTACAAGGAGGACGAACAAGCCCTCAAAAAGATCATCGACGAAAATGTCAGCCCCGCCGACCCAGACAAAAATATTAAGTTAATTATATATTATAAAACGAAGAAGACGAGCAGCCTGGTGATAAGGAACAACCCTTCGGCGCCCCTGCAGGATCCCTTGAAGAAGACGAGTGTGGTCTACCGTTACACATGCCCCATCCGAGGATGCCTCGGCAAATACGTCGGTATGACCTCCATGCGTTTCTCCAAGCAAATCAACTGCCACGCTCAAGAAGGAGCCATCTTCAACCACGCCAGGACTGCTCATAACAAACGGATAGAGAGAAATTATATTATTCCTAATATCGAAATAATAGACCAGACAACGGATCCCCGACGTCTGCACCTCCTAGAGGCCCTCCATATAGGCAAGGAGAAACCAAATCTTAACATCACCCAAGAAACGTTTCTCCTTCCCACCGCCGCCCGGAGAGCAGCGAACGACCTCCCGACAATAGCAGATAATCAGGAACCCCCACGGGATGATAGGACTCCTGCTACGGACGGAATTCCTGTCGTTCATCCCCAGGCACACTACTGTGGTGCTCGCACGAGAGAACCCCCGAGACCTTCGAGGCGAGATCCACGACTTTGTCCAAGACCGGCCCGACCAATGTGAATGCAACTCTAGGTCCGAGCCACTATAAATACTGCCCCACAGACTCTCTTTATATTATGGGCTGCTCTGTGAGCAAGAGCCCGTGCTGACACAACGCCAGCTTAATAAAAAACAACGACTTTCTTGCTACAGTCTATTCAAACGACTCGTCCGAAGATGACCTGCGAGAAGGTCGAAACGTCAAAATTCCCAATAAGAATATTGGTCAGTTACTCACAAACATTGCTGAGCCTGAGAAGCGAATTGTAAGGATAATAGAAAAAACAATTTATAAAATCAACTCGCTTAATTCTACCATCATTTTTAACAGTATTTGCCTAAAAGAGGGTCTTCTACCAAAATAATAATAATAATAATAATAATAATAATAATAATAATGTCACACTAAAGATTTCCAGTTTCTATCCTCACAAAAAAAAAAAAAAAAAAAAAAAAAAAAAAAAAAAAAAAAAAACATTTTATTTAGCAAATTACGAAAAACGTAGTTCCCTTAATGGGAACTGGGACTACGTTCATTCCATCACAAGAAATTTTAATCAGCTGTGTTTATTTGTTTGTTTGTATGGTGTGTTTACGTTGCATGGAACCAGTGGTTAATCAGCAACGGCTTTACGTGACTTCCGAATGCCCGAGAATCGAACTCGCGGCCACCGAGGTGGCAGGCAAAGACCATACTGACCACGCCACTGAGGCGCTTTATTCAGCTGTGATGATGTCCATCATATATGGCATCAAAGCAACAGACATAAGGCATAAGAAAAAGATAAAATGTTTCCTTAGCATGAAAAATATAAAAGTAATTAAAAAGGTAAATATTATTATACAATACAGGATACTCTGTTGCCAAAGGCAACTTGTCGCTTCATTTATTTATCCATAATTTTTCATTCACAGAAAAATTCTAATCTCTTCTGACGAAACTAAAAAAGAACGAAGAATAATAAAAATGTGTCGACATTAGGCGTTCACGATTCCATGGAAAAATTCTTTGACCAATGAATTTCATTTCAGAGAATATTACTGATCAGAACTTAGCGGAAAAGATACTTTGAAATGCGCATAAATAAACATGGGAAAGGTTTTCATTACGTTAAAACCGTTCGAATATATTTAGTTAGCCTTATGAAAATATATTTCCTGCATCAAACATACTTATAATCATGAATCAAAAGATATTTGCATATATATTATATGTATGCATGTATGTATGTATGTCTGTGTATATATATATATATATATATATATATATATATATATATATATATATATATATATATATATATATATATATATATAGTCATATCACATTACCGTGACTCATATACATACATCGAGCTACATATGTCCTTCAGTATCTAATTCGCTCTACCTCGGAAATTAATATTAGTTTAACAGAAGGGGAATTTTTTAGTCGATAAGAGATTTGTCGGCCCACGGTCGCGAACCATCGACACCTACAAATCCAGGACGCACAGTGAAGCCTTAGACCACACCCCCACCGGTTAAACATACATGAAAGTATATCAATTCTGAGGTAGAGCGAATTAGATATTAAAGGACATATGTAGCTCGATGTGTGTATATATATGTATATATATATATATATATATATATATATATATATGTATGTATGTATGTATGTATGTATGTATAGTATGTGTATATATATATATATATATATATATATATATATATGTATATATAAATTTCCTGCATCAAGCATAAATATTATCATGAATCAAAAGATATTTACATATATTATATATATATATTATTATATATATATATATATATATATATATATATATATAGGGGAAGGTGGGGCAAAACGGCACAAGTGGGTAATATGGACCCCAGCCGTTTTCTTGGTTTCTTGGTGCTGCCACCTCATGGGATGTGTACGTACTAAATCTTTGGTTCCTCAATCAGCTGTAACATAAGTGCTAGTTGAAAGACATGTTTTGTTTATGTGCAAAATTCCCCTGAAATTTTCACCACCTCCTGATCTATTGGTAAGGGTAGGATAAAATCGTGTTAGTAGGAACACCGTAACTTATAATTTAAAGCAACATTGCACAAGTCTTTAATATTATCCTGTGAATAAGGCTGACTTGAGAAAACTACACTTCTAGCCCCTGTAGTCTGGTGAGGTTGTTGTCAACATATTTATCGCCATGGGGGCAAAACGGCACATTTGTCCCTGGGGTAAAATGGCACAGTGGGCTATTTTACCCTAAGGTGGTTTGCTTTGCCCTCAGATACAATACAGGCAAATATTTTACATTTACATTAATTATTATAATCAAAATAGCCTCTGCTGTTTATTATATCCTATAATGTTCTTTAAAAAAATTTTCTTACAGAGACTTCCAATATTTATTCTCTCTTTATAGAGTTGGGCTTTCCCTTTGCTGGTTCTAATTAGAGCCAGCACAATAATTTCTAACTTTATTTATTGCTTTATTTATTCAGTTAAATTTCTAGCCATAAATATCAACAAAATGTATTAATTTGTAAGTAAATACAGTACTTGCTACTCAAACTTAATGGATGATATTCAGGAGCTCCTATGATTTGATGAAGTTCAGATTCCTAATGATACCCCTGTACCTAGGCCTACTCCTCATTAGAGGCAAGTCCCTAAAGATCCAGACCCACCCACTGCTGGCGCTTCTGGTTATATTTCTCCATTTGAAATCATTCCTCCTCCTAAAGCAGATCGAGTTAGTGCAAAGCGTCAAGTAAGAAAGACAGTGTCGGAGCATATTACAACAAGCCCATACAAGAAGATGCTTCAGGAAAAATTAAGCGAGAAGGCTATAAAGAAACCAAAAATGCCAGTAGCCGTTAAACATAAAAAGAGTGGCGAAGCACATTAGAAAATAAACAAGGTTTCAGGTTGCGTCTTAATGCATCAACTGTCACTCAACATGAATCAGGCGAGTCCGAGGATGATGACGAGACATTCTGTTTATACTACAGTGGAAAATACAGTAAGAGAGGAGGTGATTGTAAATACTGGGCTCATGACGGATGTGCAGGTGTAGATGAAGATAATTATGTATTCAGCTGCAAATTTTGTGCGTAGGTCTATATTTAGTTGGGCATTAATTTTTACTGATAATAAGCTATAATTTCTTTGGACATATGAAAGGACAATATGTTCTATATTTATTTTATATGAACAATAATCACTTGCCATAATTTTGAATGAACTTAACAAATTTAAGTTATGTGCTGAATATTCATTTCATTTTTGTATTGGGAACATT
>NC_061103.1:31427528-31440028 GCF_015104395.2 Macrobrachium nipponense | reverse complement strand
TGAATGTACGTGAGAAATGCCATACAGATACCCTTGGCAACACTAATATGTGTGATAACAACAATGCCACAAAAATACCATTAGCAACAATAATAATTTGTGTCACAACAACAATGCCATAAAAATACGATTAGCAAGACTAATTTGTGTCACAACAACAATACCACAAACATACCATTAGCAACAATAATTTGTGTCACAACAACAATTCCATAAAAATACTATTAGCAACACTAATCTAACTGACAACAACAAAGATGATGCTACTTATTAAACAGTACTTACCTTTGAACGCACGGTACTGCCAAGCTCACGGTACAGATTACAGTTCCTGGAGAAGAGATGACCACATAAATACAGTGGGAATCTTCTCAAGTTGTATCTAATTAAATAATGGGCTAAAAAAAAATTTGTGCGCTTAATAATACAAATACAAAATACAGATAAGGAATGAACCAAATCAGTTCTTGAACTTTCCAACTATCTACTTATTTTGCATTAAAGAAAAATATATTATATATATATATATATATATATATATATATATATATATATATATATATATATATATATCGGATGTATGCACTCAGGCATGTACCAAATATCTTTTTCCTATTTAAACGCACATATTCAGAACACAAAAAGACCCAGCTTGAAATAAGCCATAACGTAATTAAAAATGTAATCAAAAAGGTAATCACAAAGAGATAATCCAGGATATACCGAGATAATCTGGCCATAAGCTAAAATCAAATACCTGATGCTAAGTACCAAGGAAAAGGGAACAACACAAACTAAACAACATAACATTAAAAAAATATATATATAATAATCTTTCCACTTCCATTTATCAATGACATTTCAGTTGTTAAACTCTCAAGTTTAAAAAATCTTGGATCAATTAACCGTTTTAAAAAATTACATATTTTTATCATTAAAATGTTATGCACTTTTAGATTATGATTGGAATACGTACGTTTATCCTGGTCATACCTTTATAATTACCCTCAGACAAACATTCTTGTGTTTGTTCTTTCTTTTTGTATGTTTTATGAACACATTTCTGAACTGCCTCATTTGCACCTGAAGATGCTTGATTAAAACATGAAAGCACTTGGTATTCAAGTTTTGTATGTTTATTTCCCGTAGAATTTACCAGCACCAACATAATTAAATAGCTTTTTGGGGTTTGAATCCTCACCGCTGGAAAACCTGCGGGCTACCAGAGGGCTAAATACTTGCTTCGCCCACCCCCCCCCCCCCCCCCACCCCACCCACCCTGTATGGGGAGAGTAAGATTGAAAATGATAGCTATATTTAAGTATATAGCAAATGTTGGGTTCTACCAAAAGGGTCAATACCTTGCTCCCATCCCCCCACCCCTGAATGGGGAGAGTAAGATTTTAAAAAAATAGCTATTATGTATATATATATCTATATATATATTTATATATATATATATGGTATATATCTATATATACATATATATATATATATATATTTATTTTATATATACTATATATATATATATATATTATATATATATATATATATATAAGTTATATAGCAACTGTTCACTCTCCACCCCATTCACAGCAATTTATAAGAAGCAATTTACTTCAACACAAACGTTCCATACTTTCCCCAGAGACCAATAACAGTTAAGTAAGAATAAATACCCAAATGTAATATAATGTTATAATTCTTTTTCCTGGTTTCATTTTCCTCCCTACACAAACGCATTTACTAGATACATTGTTTTTTTTTTTCTTAAAATTAAAAATCTAATGAATTTGCTAACACATTTCTACCAAACACGTCCAAACTAACTATATATATATATATATATATATATATATATATATATATATATATATATATATACTATATATATATATATATATATATAAATATATATTCTATATATATTATATATATATATATATATATATATATATATATAATGCAGATGAAACTTAATATAAAATTGAAACAATAATTATCATAACAACAATGATTAACAGATAAAAGTATTTGTTAGTTGATAAACTTAATCCTGATAGAAATTATGTTTCAGATGATTTGTCATACTTTCATTATTATTATCATAAATAATATTCTTGTCATTTTCGATCTGATACTGACACCGCACCGCCATTCCTTAACAAAATCAACTTCCGATATTTTTCAATCTTTTGTTCCGTTAAGGTTATTGTCGGAGATTAAGCTGGCCTTATGCCAGCACGGGCTCTTGCTCATAGAGCAGCCCGTAGGATCCATTAAGGAAATTTCAAGAAAGGCAGTTTTGAGAAAGATTCTTACAATGAAATACACTATCAACCAAATCTGCAAATATCCATTATTTATGCTGTCTAGCAATACACATTCTAATATCCCAACACAAATCATTTCTTAGGATAGAGCACAGAATTTAGGCCAAAGGCCAAGCGCTTGGACCAACGAGGTCATTCAGCCCTGAAAGGGGAAATGGACAGTAAGAAGGCAGTTAAATGGCAGAAAGAGAATATGAATTGAGGTACAGTTAAAAGAATGAAAGAGGCTGCAGCTAGGGGCCAAAAGGACGCTTCAAAGAACATTAAGAATTGCCTACAGCGTACCACGTGAGGTGCACTGACAGCATTATTCCCCTGCGGTGAATCTTTTCTTAGGATATCAGTCCTAAGACGGATTTAAACTCTGGCAAAATGCAAGACCATAAAAATCTTTGTCAGTATCACATACACGACGGTGTTTACAACGAAACGCAATTAACAGAATCTCATCGTTCTCGGTAAAATAAAAATGGTAAAACAAGGGAAAAACAAAATGCAATAGATAAAAAAAACCACTTAGGGGAACGATATGTGGAGGGAGGGAGAAAAAGTTTGAGGCTGGATCTTTTTATTAGGAGACGAAGAAAAAAAAATAAAAAGGGGAGGGGATGATTTTTAGCCATCAATTACAAAAGGTGTCCATATCCTGACTAATCAAAGCAAAGCACGAAGAGTTACTAACAAAAGAAAGGTTCTCTCTCTCTCTCTCTCTATCTATCTATCTATCTCTCTCTCTCTCTCTCTCTCTCTCTCTCTCTCTCTCTCTCTCTCTCTCAATGTTCTTTACTTTTCATTCAGTAACACTTGGTCACACACACACATCTCTTCTGCAAGTGAATGATGAATATACAGAACCAAATTTTATGTTCCATACTACTCTCTCTCACTCTCTCTCTCTCTCTCTCTCTCTCTCTCTCTCTCTCTCTCACAGTCTGATTTTTCCTTTTGTTCTTAACTTTTTACCTTATTTACAAACTACTACTTCCTCTCTCTGTCTCTCTCTCAGTCTGTTTTTTCCTTTTATCTTTATTTTTTTACCATATATACAAACTCTCTCTCTCAAAAAAAAAAAAAAAAAAAAAAATTTGCCTACGGATTACAAAATTCATTTATATATATATAATATATAATATCTGTATAGATATATATATATATATATATATATACACATCTATATATCTAATATATGGTGGTATATAAAGATATATATATATTATATATATATATATTATATATATATATATATATATATATATATCTTATATACATATATATAATAATATATATATATGCGTGTATATATAATATATATATATATATATATATATATATATATATATATAAAATATATATATATATATAGACATTATGTATACGTATATATACACATATGTATATAATATATATATCATATATATATATTATATATACATATGACTTAGTATATATATATATCAAACATTTATGTCTTTGTAATTATGAAAGGAACTTGCGTTTGTTGGTTTGTTTGTTTATATCTGGGTCACCTATATCGGAAATCAATTCATTTATCGAAGACATTTACATTTTTGCAGGAAAGAAAACAACTATAATAAATTTGGCGAACCATTTACGTCCACCGAACTCTCAAATTGTTATTGAAAATGTTGAAAGGGGGAGAAGGAGATGCCGACGCTCCCTATGAAATGGTTTCAGTGGTGATGGAGGTCATAATAACAGCCGTTATTATTAATAGGGATGTTTATTTCCTAAATTCCTTTCTTGGTCTTACTATATTTCCTAAATTCCTTTCTTGTTCTTACTTTATTTCCTAAATTCCTTTCGTTGTTCTTACTTTATTTCGTAAATTCCTTTCTTGTTCTTACTTTATTTCCTAAATTCCTTTCTTGTTCTTACCTTATTTCCTAAATTCCTTTCTTGTTCTTACCTTATTTCGCAAATTCCTTTCTTGTTCTTCCTTTATTTCCTAAATTCCTTTCTTGTTCTTACCTTATTTCCTAAATTCCTTTCTTGTTCTTACTTTATTTCCTAAATTCCTTTCTTCTTCTTACTTTGCTGCTGGACGGAAAAGGACGGAGAGCAACATGGAGGAGTATTTGCCGAATTCTTATGAAGAATTTCACCCTGAATAACTGATGATTTTAGGGCAAAATAGGACCATGATGGTCAGCGAAGATTCCATGATCCACCTATATCACTGCATCCAGGCCCGTCCAAAACAATGACACTTTCTGGGCTGGGTCTCAGTTACGAGCACTTCATAATTTACCTTCACCCTAATTTCAATATATCTTCATAAGTTACATTTTCACATTTGAATTGTCATTTTTCTTGTCTAGTTCTCAACTTCGAAAATTTTTAATGATGTTATTTTCAAGTTAAATTCGAAACTGGCAACAACAAGGTACCATGATAGAGACTCATCTGTGTTAGGGACTTGTTTGAACTCTCTTTACTTGCGGGTGGCCCCAGGACTGACCACCAACCCAAAGTTTACCAAGATGTCCCGAAAATCTAACTACGCAGAAACAGGAGAGGGGGAATTCGAGATTTTTTTTCTCTTTTTTTTGGGGGGGGGGGACACAAAGGACGAAGTGAAATGGTTGCGTGGGCCACATATCCACAGGACAAAGAAATAGCCTAGGGTAGATGAAAACTGTACAGGTAAGAAAGGTGTAGTACTATAGTAGATTTACATCAACCGTGCATCCCATGTCTAGGCCAGTCCCTTACGACGCTCCTGACTGGCTGTTGACAAGCCAGTCACAGGGCTGTAAACTCTCAGTCTCTCTCGAGAGTTCACATAGGCATGATGTATGTTCCACCTCTCCTGAAAGACGTATACCTCAGGAGAGGTGGAACATAGATCCTACCCATGTGAACTCTCGAGAGAGACTGAGTTTCCTGCCCTGTGATTGGCTTATCAACAGCCAATCAGGAGCGTCGTAAGGAACTGGCCTAGACATCAAACGCACAGTTGATGTGAATCTACTATAAAAGAAGTATCGGGATGACCAGGGATGAGTGAAAGAGTACTACTAATATTAGTCTGTGGACCCTTAAGGCAACACTGATAGTGACAGGAGATAAATTATGATAGTATGCATGGGTCAGGATCTGACAGTAATAAGAGTAACAGAAAGTATAACTGGGCGGGTCTGAATCCGCGCCTCGATAGATTTGAGGAGCATGAACGGTGGTCGTGCTAGGTGATTTAACTGCAGAAGTAAGTGGAAAAAGAGATGGCACGATCAGTAGGTATGGAGTTCCTGGAGTAAATATTAAAGGGAGTAAGATCTACGAAAGGATGTCTGGAAAGGGGCTTGAATACAAGAGGGCTACAGTAATGCATTGCTTCCAAAGAATATTAGTAAATTTAAGACGAAGTATGGGGTGAAAATGTTCCATAATTCGCCAAACTGATGACTGCAGATACGTCGCATCACTCTCTCCAGAAATTCAGTTCAATTCGCTAGGATTTGTTTCACTTTTCCTCGACACCGATATTTGATGGTCTGTTTGTATGGTGTTTTTACGTTGCATGGAACCAGTGCTTATTCAGTAACGGGACCAACGGCTTTACGTGACTTCCGAACCACGTCGAGAGTGAACTTCTATCACCAGAAATCCACATCTCTCACTCCTCAATGGAATGGCCGAGAATCGAACCAGCGACCACCGAGGTGAGAAGCAAACACCAAACCAACTCGACACCGATGTGATAAGAACTTGGTCTTTCCTTCAGTAACTAAACTGGTCATAGTTAGTTCTAATGACTACAAAACTAGCAATTGAACGAACACAGATGATAACAGAGTAATTAATCTCTACTTTCAACACGAATTCCTAGGGTATTTTCACCATTATTTCATTACAATGGCGTCGTCTAGCTATGTGATCAACGGTGCTAATTCCCTCTAGTGATGCTAATTTTTAGAATATTCAAAATCTTATCAACTGCGTTTTAACACCAACCCCGTCCCCCTAAACCCCCAATAAAAAGAAAGAAATTACAGATACGTAACGCGCACCAATTAGACAAAACAGTAATGAAATGGGCTAAAAAAAAAAAAAAAAAAAAAAAAATTACAAAAAGAATACCATAAAATTAGCAAGGAAATAAAACGCGCAAAAACAACAGTGTTAGTTTTGGAGGTTTCCCTCTGTGAAAGCACAAAGAGAAAGTGCAAATGTCGCTGAATAAGAAAGCAAGAGCTTTAAGCTCCGAGACAGAGACACAGAGAATGAAGACCGTAATTGTGGAAAGGTTGCTGAATGAAAAAGTAAAGAGCTTTAGTCTTAAAACCCAGAGAGAGAGAGAGAGAGAGAGAGAGAGAGAGAGAGAGAGAGAGAGAGAGAGAGTCGGGATCGTCTCTTTCGTTAATAATACTTTTTGTTGCACCTTGATTAGCCAGGACCAGCGCACCCTTTGTTATTGAGGAAAAAGAAACTTTTCCGGCCTTTTATCGTCTCTTAATAAAACGTTGAGCAGAAGAAGAAAAGAAGAAGAAGAAGAAGAAGAAGAAGAAGAAAGCTCTTGCAAGCCTCACACCGTTTCCTGTCTCCCTCCCTCCCTCCCTCTCTCTTCTGATATTTTCTTTAGTTGACACTAATATTTTTCCTCTATTTTGCTTTGTTGTTTTTTCGTACTACTTTATCTTCGAGAACAGTCATAATTTTTCATTCCTGTTTACAAATAACTTCGTCCGCGATAATGAATGCAAAGAGGCCAATTAATCCTTTTGTCTCGATCCTGTCCAAATACTATACTTCACTTCAAATAATTCGTTCAGTTCACAAAGAAACAGACATATACACAGAACGTAGAAAAATGCTGACATACACAGAAAGGAAATTATAGTTGATCAAGGCATCTAGCCCGGGGCAGGATTCAAACCTGGGTCTTTATTTCAGATTAAGATAAAAGGTTGACTTGCCCATTCGGGTTTGTTTGTTTGTTTGTTTTCTTGTATGGTGTTTTTACGTTGCATGGAACCAGTGGTTATTCAGCAACGGGACCAACGGCTTTACGTGACTTCCGAACCAAGTCGAGAGTGAACTTCTATTTTATCACCAGGAATACACATCTCTGACCCCTCAATGGAATACCCCGGAATCGAACTCGAGGCCTCCGAGGTAGCAGACAAAGACCATACCAAACACGCCGCCTATAAAGCTGCAGATATCATACGTCAAGAAAAGCTCAATTACAAAACCAAAATTAGCGATGACTAAACAAGTGAAAATGCGCCGAAGAATCGAGTTTTCTGCCCGGTGGTGGCCTCAGGCACGGCCCATGAAACTCAGCCACTGTCCTGTGGTAGCTTATGTTGTTGGTACCTATAGCGCTGCCAGAAGTACGATTATGGCTAACTTTAACCTTCAATTAAATCAAACCTACTGAAGCTAGAGGGTTGCAATTTGGTATGCTTGATGATTGGAGGGTGGATGATCAACATGCCAATTTACAGCGCTCTAGCCTCACTAGTTTTTTAGATCTGAGGAGGATGGACAGACAAAGCCAGCACAATAGTTTTCTTCAACAGAAAACTATAAAGGGTTTGGTAAAGAAGCCATTTCCCTTCAATATATCAGTTTGTGTTTAAACCTGAACATGTTATTTGTTCTTTATCAGCCAAAATCGGTAATGGTGTATTAAAAAATCAAATTTACTTCAATTTTGGGGAAAAAAAAAAAAAATAATAATAATAATAATAACAACAACAACATAGTAAGAAAAGTGATGGACTTCCAAGGAGGCAGGATTGATTGATTGATTTATTAATTCTTACTGGCGTCGCAACGACGAGGTTATTGACGCCGTAAGGAGGCAGGATGCAACCCGGAACCCAATACTATAAAAACCACCCATCGAATAGGATAACTGTGATGAAAAGAAAAGAAAAAAAAAAATAATAATAATAGTAATTGGTCTAAACCCTCGTTAAAAACCTTAGATAACTTTAATTTGATGTTGCTACAAGTCTCTGGTCCTGAAAAATGCAGGCATATTTAGCCACCTTTCAGCAGAATTACTACTTTTTAAACTACAAACAATCATAATAATAGCAACAATTTAATATATGGACTGAGGTACCCTGAAATAAAAATGTGAAGCAATCTATTAAATTGACTTTAGTGGAATAGGGAATTTTTTTTTGAGTACGTAATGGATTGGTAAGATTAGCAAGTAAAGTATGTAGAAATTTTGTATTTTCGTTCCCCATCATGTGTCCATTGTGTAACGAATTCCAAACTCGATAAGAAAGCTAAGAATATGAATGAGAAGAATAAAATGAACGATAATAATAACAAATAAAAAATGCGCCGAAGAAACCATTCTCTCTATGACGTATAATGCTGTATAAAATCATCAGCGATGACCGGTAACGTCTCAGTAGCTCACCAGATCTGTAGTGTGAGGGTGCGTCCCATGCCTCCGGAAAGTGCTGCCTGATGCACGATCCATGGCTAATTTTAACCTTGAATACAATAAAACCTACTGATGTTAGAGGGTTGCAATTTGGTATGGTTGATGATCGGAGGGTGAACGATTAACACGCCAATTTGCAGCCGTCTAGTTTTTTAGATCTGAGGGCGGACAGAATAAAGCGCAAACGGACTGACAGACAAAGCCGGTATAATAGTTTTCATTTAAAGAAAACTAAAAATGAAACGTGTGTGTGAAATTATTGCTACTACTAACTAATAATAATAAAATAATAATAATAAAATCCTCATAGTAGCACGAGTCTTCAAATGGAGAAGCAAATCCACAGTTATGTAAATGTACTAATAATAATAATAATAATAATTGTCGTTATTATCATTATTATTATAATTATTATTATCAAAGAATTTGCAGAATAATAATAACAGTAATAAACAAAGAAATGGCAGCATAATAATAATAATTACAGATATGGCAACGTAATAATAATAATAATAATAATAATAATGATAATGATAATAATAATAATAATAATAATAATAATAATAATAATATATTATTATTATTATTATAATAATTAAAAGAAATGGCAGCATAATAACAATGATGAAGCAGTTTTGCCAATATAAAAAAAACTAAAACTTTATAGCCAAAACAATCATCACTGTTATTGTCATTATATTTTTCCCAAACATTTTTAGTTCATTTGATAGACACTGCATTATAATTTATTAAACTGCATTTTTCGAGAGAAATTTTCAAATGAATCCAGCAAATGAACTGGAAGCCGATATATGTGAGTGCAAAGTAGGAAAAATAAATGCCTATTATGAAATCATATTCCAGTATTTTTCGTACGCGACTATGCTTTTGAAATATTATGCAAAAGTGCAGTAAATTTATTATTATTACTTGTATATTTATCGTGTATATGTATATTGTATTATTATATTATATTAGTAATATATTATATATATATTATATTATATTATATTATATTATATAATTGTATATATATATTTTATATATATAATATACTATATATATATATATATTATATATATTTTTTTTTTTTGTAAGCTATGCACACATGCAAATGTGCGTTTACATATATATATATAATATATATAATTATATATTATAATATATATATATTAATAATATTAATATATAGTGTGAATATTTATTATCATTAACATAATATGGAGAATTTTATATAAAAGCAAAAATGGCTCCGGATGAATAAAAAAAAATTGGATAAAAAGAACTCTAATCAGTCAGTATAATCAGAATTCCTGACATAATCTAAATTTATTTCTTTTCCAGAAATAATAGAATTAAACAAGAAACTTGGAATTACACTTCTATGAGAGGAATGAATCAATATATAGTATATATATATATATATATATATATATATATATATATATATATATATATAATATATATAATATATATATATATAATCGCATTCCGTCCCTTCACATATTCTTAAGAGAACGACCCAATATCTGATGGTTTATACGAGATAATGAGGGAGTTATTTATTCTCATTTACACTGAAAATACATAAAGAAATCAACCCATAAAGTCAATGCATGCCTTACAAGAAACACTGAAAAGGGAACCTAAAAATCAGGCTTAATGTAAAAATAAAAAGAAATATGTCATCTTATAAAGAAGTTCGCCCTAAACAACAAAAGCAGAAAGATTAGGAAATAAAGCAGGAGAATTTTGTGATTTTCCCTCCAAATGAAATCCATGACACGGCAATGAAGTATGTACTATCGCATTTAGTCGTAAAAGAAAAGACAGATCAGATTGAATGGAATGGAGTGGAATAATGGAGTCCAAGCAAAGGGACCCATGAGGTCATTCAGCCCTGGACAGGAAATTGAGTAGTAGGTAGGTAGGTAGGTTTGAAAGGCGTAACAGGAGGAAAACCTCGCAGGTTTAGGCATAATGCCAAGCACTGGGGCAACTAAGGCCATTCAGCGCTGAGAAGGAAATCGACAGTAAAAGGTTTGAAAGGCGTAACAGGAGGAAAACCTCAAAGCAGTTGCACTATGAATCAAGTGGTAGGAGAAGGTGGAACGTAAGATGAAGAAAGAGAATATGAAAATGAGGTTCAGTAAAAGGAACGAAAGTGGTTGCAACTAGGGGTCGACGGCAAGCTGCAAAGAACCTCAAGTAATGCCTACAGTGTACCGCATGGAACCCCCTAGGGGAAAAAAACCTCGCAGTTGCACTATGAAACAACTGTTAAGAGAGGGTGGACAGCAAGATGGAAGAAAGATGATACGAATGGAGGCCACAGTAAATGGAACAGACGAGACTTTAGTTTCCCAAAAAGCCTTAAAGCAAACACACACACACACACTCCTATGGTGGTGGAATATTCTCTTTTATTCCTTCGTTTTTATTCTGTTTTCTTCCGTCCCCTTGTCGGCATGAATAAACGATGAAATATACCGTTTTTGTCGATACGTAACACTGTCTAAGGCATTAGAGGAGAGAGAGACTCTCTCTCTCTCCTCTCTCTCTCTCTCTCTCTCTCTCTCTCTCTCTCTCTCTCCGCCCCTCTTCCTCCGCTCTCATTCCTCCTCATTCTATTGTTCTTTCATTAGCCAGGAACTCTCACTACCTTCTGTTATTAGGCAAGGAAAGAATTCCTCCTTTTATTGCCGTCCCTTAATAAAAAAAAAAAAAAAAAAAAAAAAAAAAAAAGGGGGGGGGGGGGGGGGGGGGGGGGGGGGGGGGGGGGGGGGGGGGGGGGGGGGGGGGGGGGGGGTAGGGGGGGGGGGGGGGGGGGGGGGGGGGAATCGTACGCAACGACCGCAAGATTGAGTTTCCAATATCGTTTCGTGGTCTCCCTACTACACACTCCCTAGTCAATTTCTTTGCGAGTGAGGCTACGGGTGTAGTAATTCCGTTGGTTAGGAATTACATAATCTTCATTTTTTTTTTCTTTGCTGAAAACAATCCCAGGAAATTATCTACATTCCTAACTGACCAATTTACCGTACCTAGCAATAACATAATTTCCTGGACTTTTTTATTTGCCTGGAAATGATCTAAGATTTTAATTGACTAAATTATAGTACCTGTAGCAATGACATGATTCCCTGGATTTTTTCAATTGACAGGAAATTATCTAAGCTCCTAGTTGACTAAATTATTGTACTTGTAGTAATTATATAATTTCCTAGATTTTTTTAATTGCCAGGAAAGTATCAACGATCCTAATTGACTAAATGATTGTACCTGTGGTCATGACACAATTTCCTGGGATTCTTTTCAAATTGCCAGGAAATTACCTAAGTTCCTAACTAAACAAATTACTGTCCAATTAAGTTCCTAACTAAACAAATTACTGTCCCTGTAGCAATGCCATAATTTCCTGGGATTTTTTTCCTTAAAAAATATATATAATAAAATTTGCAGTAAATCATCTAAGTTCCTAACTACCAACATTACAGTACCTGTAGCTGTAATATAATTTCATGGGCATTGTCAGTTAAGCAGACAATAAGAGAAAGCCAGCTTCCTGGGATTTTTTTACATTACAAACATACAATACAAAACAGAAAAAAAAACATCATTGTTAAAACAACCATTTCTTCACGATCTACAACATAAAAAATATTTTCTGAAAATAAAATATTTTCTCAACATAAAATTCACGATCTACGACATAAAATATATGTTCTGAAAAT
>NC_061103.1:31415028-31422528 GCF_015104395.2 Macrobrachium nipponense | reverse complement strand
TTTACAAACATTTGACCACAGTGCCAAAATATCTGAAATAAGTTTTATTCTTCAACAAATATTCCTGCTCCAGCTGTAGTGCCTAAAACACCAAAACAATGCCACTTCATCTCATACGTAATTTAAAGGATATGGATGAGTAATCATCCATTCACAAACGGATACGGACAAATCATTTTTCTTTTAATTCACAAAAGAAGTATGTCAATTACTCATCTCTGGAATCATCTCTACCTTTCTATGACCCAATTTCCTCACCCTATAATAATCTATACCACCACAACCCCATAGAGTGACCCCATTATATATTAAAGGGTTAAACCACAAAGCGGCAAATTCCCCCCCAACAGGGATCCTCTTATTAACATGCGCAAGTGGGCCACCTCTTGCCCCACAAACGTCCATTCAAACCTTCACTCAAGCCTCCACAACACCCCCCCCCCCCCCCGACCCTTTAATTAAAGAGTTTTCGTCCCGTGTGGCTACGAATGAAGACCAACGGGATCCTCTAATCAGCCATTCAATGGAGGGATTTACTGCGAGGAAAATGTGTAGCAGGTTAGAATTCTTCTCGGTTCCGAACTTCCAACCAACAGGATTTTCATACGGCACTTCCCACAAACATAAGTTTTCATATGGCACTTCCAACAAACAAGATTTTCATATGGCACTTCCAACAAACATACGATTTTCATATGGCACTTCCAACAAACATAAGATTTTCATATGGCACTTCCAACAAACATATGATTTTCATATGGCACTTCCACAACAAGATTTTCCCCCCCCACCCCAAATATGGCACTTCCACAAACAAAATAAGATATTTTCATCTCGGCACTTCAACAACACATAAGATTTTCATATGGCACTTCAAAAACAAACTAAAGATTTTCAATATGGCCTTTCCAACAAACATACGATTTTCATATGGCACTTCCCAAACAACATTAAAGGATTTTTCATATGGCATCTTCAATAACAAACATAAGATTTTGGAAATATATGGCATTCTCCCACAAACAAGATTTTCAAACGGCACTTAAACCAACAAACATATGATTTTCTTCACCTTACGCGGAACTTCCAACAAACATATGATTTTTATATGGCTTTGAGGCTGTCACAACAAAAGATTTTCATATGGCATCCAACAAACAATAAGATTTTTCTATCCGGGGGGCCCACTTCCACAAACAAAGATAGATCAAAATATGGCACTCCAACAAACTAGATTTTTCTATGGCACTTCCCAACAAACTGAATTTTCTATGGCAAACACAACATAAGATTTTCATATGGACTTTCCAACAAAAATAAGATTTCATCATGGCACTTTTCCAACAAACAAAGATTTTCATAAGGGCTACTTCCAAACAAAACATTAAGATTTTTCATATGGCACTTCCAAAACAAATACCATAAGATTTTCAGGTGCATATGATGCCAACTAACACAAATAAGATTTTTCAAATGGTGGCACTTCCAAAAAACAAATAAGATTATATATGTGCACTTCTTTCCACAAACAAGATTTTCAAAACGGCTACTTCCAACAAAACATAATGATTTTTATAACTGGCACTTCCAACCGCAAACAAAGAAAATTTGGATTTTCCCTAATTGGCTCACTTTCCCACAAATACATAATATTTTCATATGGCGGAACTTCTCCAAAAAACATCGATTTTCATATTGGCGAACTTTCCAAACAAAACATAAAGATTTTTCTTCATATGGGCATTCCAACCAAAATAAAGATTCCTCAAATAATGAGCACTTTTCAACAAAAAATGGCGATTTTTCATATGGCCAACTTCCCAAACAAAACATTAAGATTTTCATATGGGCCAATTCTTCCAACAAACAAATACAAGATTTTCTTCATGTGGCACATTTCCAACAAATTCATAAATTTTGCTTTCATGCTGGCTACTTCCGAAAAAACAAATCTCCGATTTAATATTGGCACCCTTTCCAACAAACATAGATTCATATGGCACTTCCCAAACAAACATAGATTTTCAAATATTGGCACTTCCAAAAAACATAACATAAGCTTCTTAGATTATGGCACTTCCGTCAACAAACATAAGATGTCAATTTTTTATGGCCCCTTCCCAACAAAATAAGGATCCGTCATTATGGCCCACTCCAACAAACATAAGATTTTATATGGCCCTTCCAACAAACATTCCAGGGTCAAACATTTATATATGGCACTTCCAACAAACAAGACTTTTCATATGGCACTTCCAAAAACAAACAATTTAGATTTTTCATATATTTGGCACTTCCAACAAACTATTGAGATTTTTCATCCGGCACTTCCAAACAAACAATTTTAAGGATTTTTAAGATTTTGGCACCCCCTTCCAACAAACTTAAATAAGATTTTCATATGGCACTTCCCAATAAACAAAAAAGATTTTTCAATATGGCACTTCCAAATAAACATAAGATTTTCATATGGCACTTCCAAACAAACATAAGATTTTCATATGGCCACTTCCAAACAAAACATAAGATTTTCATATGGCACTCCACAAACCAAAAATAAATTTTTATATGGACTTCCAACAAACTTTATATATGGCATTTCAAAAACAAGACTTTCATTAATTTTGGCACTTCCAACAACATAAGATTTTATATATGGCACTTCCCGGCAAAACATAAGATCTTCATATAGCAGTTCCAACAACATAAGATTTTTCATATGGCACTTCCAACAAAACAAAAAGATTTCATATGGCACTTTAACAAACAAACAAAAGATTTTCATATGGCACTATCAACAAACAAAGATTTTCATATGGCACTTCCAGCAAACATAAGATTTTTATATGGCACTTCCAACAAACATTTATATATGGCACTTCCAACAAACAAGACTTTCATATGGCACTTCCAACAAACATAAGATTTTCATATGGCACTTCCAACAAACATAAAGATTTTCATATGGCACTTCCAACAAACATAAGATTTTCATATGGCACTTCCAACAAACATAAGATTTTCATATGGCACTTCCAACAAACATAAGATTTTCATATGGCACTTCCAACAAACATAAAGCTCTTACATATTGGCACTTCCACAAACATAAGTCACATATGGCACTTCCAACAAACATAAGTCACATATGGCACTTCCAACAAACATAAGATTTTCATATGGCACTTCCAACAATCATAAGATTTTCATATGGCACTTCCAACAAATAAACTTTTCATATGGCACTTCCAACAAACATAAGATTTTCATTTGGCACTTCCAACAAACATAAGATTTTCATATGGCACTTTCAACAAACAAAGATTTTCATATGGCACTTCCAACAAACATAAGATTTTCATATGGCACTTCCAACAAACATAAGATTTTCATATGGCACTTCCAACAAACATTAGATTTTTATATGGCACTTCAAACCCAACACTTTATATATAGCACTTTCCAAACAAACAAGACTTTCATATGGCAACTTCCAAGCAAAACCATAAAGATTTTATCATATGGCACTTTCCAACAAAACAATGAGATTTTCATATGGCACTTCCCCAAACAAAAACATAAGATTTTCATCTGGGCAACTTGGGTGCCAACAAATAAATAAGATTTTCAATGTTGGCACTTCCAATAAACAAAACGATTCTCACATGGCCAACTTCCAATAAAACATAAGATTTTCATATGGCCACTTCCAACAAAACAAATAAGATTTTCAAATATGGCACATTTCAACAAACAAATAAGATTTTCCCGATATGGAGCACTTTCCAACAAACAAAATAAGATTTTGATATATGGCATTCCTAACAAAAACATAAAGATCTTCAATTAGGGCAAGTTTTTCAATAAAACATAAGGATTTTCATATTGGCCAGTTCCAACAAATAAAGATTTTTCATATTGGCACTTCCAACAAACAAAGAATTTCATTTAGGTACTTCCAATGGCAAAGCTTGTCCAATATGCAAACTTCCAAGCAAACATAAGCTTTTTATATGGCACTTCCAACAAACATTCTATATGGCACTTCCAACAAACAAGACTTTCATATGGCACTTCCAACAAACATAAGATTTTCATATGGCACTTCCAACAAACATAAGATTTTCATATGGCACTTCCAACAAACATAAGATTTTCATATGGCACTTCCAACAAACATAAGATTTTCATATGGCACTTCCAACAAACATAAGATTTTCATATGGCACTTCCAACAAACATAAGCTTCACATATGGCACTTCCAACAAACATAAGTCACATATGGCACTTCCAACAAACATAAGTCACATATGGCACTTCCAACAAACATAAGATTTTCATATGGCACTTCCAACAATCATAAGATTTTCATATGGCACTTCCAACAAATAAACTTTTCATATGGCACTTCCAACAAACATAAGATTTTCATTTGGCACTTCCAACAAACATAAGATTTTCATATGGCACTTCCAACAATCAAAGATTTTCATATGGCACTTCCAACAAATAAGCTTTTCATATGGCACTTCTCCAACACCATAAGATTTTTCATATGGCACTTCAACAAACAAAGATTTTCATATGGCACTTCCAAAAAACATAAGATTTTCATATGGCACTTCTAAAAAACATAAGATTTTCATATGGCACTTCCAACAAACATAAGATTTTCATATGGCACTTCCTAAAGACATAAGATTTTCAGGACAGTTCCAAGAAACTACTATCAACTAAAAATCAAATCTTGGCAGAAACAAGATCTGGTTCAAAAGTGAAATTTCACTCTCTTCTGAGCTCAAATAAAAGGAATCTTTCTAAATATCAATTTTCTCTTGATATATCCCACTAATTTCCAGAATCCAATTCATGGAAAAAGAACGATAAATAAATGGAACACGCCAAATAGAAAAAAAAAAAAAAAAAAACACATTTTTCAATATTTCGTGAAAGTCCACCACAAAGGCACAAAAGGAAAAGGCGAATTTCAAAGCAACAATAATATGGCACTTCCAACAAACATAAGATTTTCATTTGGCACTTCCAACAAACATAAGATTTTCATATGGCACTTCCAACAATCAAAGATTTTCATATGGCACTTCCAACAAATAAGCTTTTCATATGGCACTTCCAACAAACATAAGATTTTCATATGGCACTTCCAACAAACAAAGATTTTCATATGGCACTTCCAACAAACAAAGATTTTCATATGGCACTTCCAAAAAACATAAGATTTTCATATGGCACTTCTAAAAAACATAAGATTTTCATATGGCACTTCCAAAAAACATAAGATTTTCATATGGCACTTCCAAAAAACATAAGATTTTCATATGGCACTTCCTAAAGACATAAGATTTTCAGGACAGTTCCAAGAAACTACTATCAACTAAAAATCAAATCTTGGCAGAAACAAGATCTGGTTCAAAAGTGAAATTTCACTCTCGTCTGAGCTCAAATAAAAGGAATCTTTCTAAATATAAATTTTCTCTTGATATATCCCAGTAATTTCCAGAATCCAATTCATGGAAAAAGAACGATAAATAAATGGAACACGCCAAATAGAAAAAAAAAAACACATTTTTCAATATTTCGTGAAAGTCCACCACAAAGGCACAAAAGAAAAAGGCGAATTTCAAAGCAACAATAATAACAGTTACATGCTAATGGATTCTTTTATTTGGAGTCAAATGAATTTCACGGTCTGTTATGTATTCGGAATTGCTCAAATGTATTCCAATAATTCCCGCGCACCCGTAACATATTTAGAGGTATCTGAAAAAATAAAAATACATATATATATATTTTTGTTATTTTTACGTAAAAAGAAATAACAGCGGTTTCACGTCAATTGTATACGGAACAAAAGAAATGTAGGAGTGTAGTGTGAAACCACTACGATAGTGCTTGACAAAGCAATTCATGTGTGACCCAACGGACAAAGCCTTTAAAGGCAAAGGCGCCTCCACCATCTGTCCTTTCAATTTATATTATTATTATTATTATTATTATTATTATTATTATTATTATTATTATTATTATTATTATTATTATTATTATTATTATCATTACTATTGAGAAGATATGCCCCTATGCGTATGTGGCCACCAACTCAAAATTCAACCTTCCAAAAAAATACCATGTTCATTTGAAAGACACTCCATTAGACAATAAGGAATACAGAAAAGGGGGGATCGGTTATCAGGAAAAAAGAGAGAAAAAAAATACATTAATAAATAAATAAATCAACAGATAAAAATATAAGTAAACGAGTAAAGTAAAGGTGGATTGTTTTACGGTAGCGATGCACTGCATCTTAGGTCGAACTTTTATGGTTCTATACTATTTGAATTGAATCGAATATAGAATCTACGACCAAGGCCAAGCACTGGGACCTAGAGGTTATGCTGCGCTGAAACTGAAATTGAGAGTAAAAGGTTTGAAAGGTGTAACAGGCGGAAAACCTCAAAGCAGTTGCACTATAAATCAATTGTTAGGAGAGGGTGGAATGTAAGGTGGAAGGGGGATATGAACGGAGGTACAGTAAAAGGAACGACAAGAGTTGCAGCTAGGGGCCGAAAACACGCTGCAAAGAACCGTAAGTAATGCCTACAGTGCACCGCATGAGGTGCACTTATGGCACTACCACCTTACGGGAACAACATCCCTGGTAATTAATAAATAATATACTTCATCAAAATTACTTATGCTGACTCGTTAAAGTTTTGTTGTAAAAAACACCACACAAAAAAATGCGGGAGATGCAGACGGAAGGGGTCTCGGTTTACACACACACGCACAGAGAGAGAGAGAGAGAGAGAGAGAGAGAGAGAGAGAGAGAGAGAGAGAGAGAGAGCCACGGCGCCCTGAAGACATAGGTAACCTAGCCCGTGGGTCAAGGAAATACTCTCTAGTCCTTGGGTCAAGGCAAATCCGTTTACGTCGTATTCTCTCTGAAATGCCTACTGCAGTCAAGGGATGACCTAGGGCACAACACGTCGCCACCCCCCCCCCCCCCCCTCCCCCCCCCCCCCCCCCGGCCCTCTCTCTCTCTTTCTCCTCTACAATAAACTCTAAGCTGGATTACAAGACGACACTTCCGGTCAGCTACCTTACAATGCAATCTATAAACCATAATATCTGAAAACCTCCCTCTTGTAATAAATACGTGACATTCTTAATGGCAAACTAGCTTAATGTCAAATTTGACCTAATATCTCACACTAGATGAGTTCAGACATCTAGTCAGAAATATGGTACTTAGAAGTCAGCTTATTGAATGATAGACTTGCTGGGTTGCTACAATTTCTCCCCGAGGCACTCCGTAAATATGGTCATCACCCCCCCGCCCCTTTTACAATGTAAATGCACCCGTAAACAAAGACACTCGTCCTAACAGCTGCTGAAATGTTATTAGGAATAAATATTCATCAGAAATTATGATGAGGCTGATCAGTTATTAATGAGTTACACATTAGCAGTCAAATCTCATA
>NC_061103.1:31331559-31414528 GCF_015104395.2 Macrobrachium nipponense | reverse complement strand
CTTCTAAGAAAAACTTCGAACGAAGTTCCAAGTTGGAATCTGGATGTGGTTCTTCGTTTCCTGAGGTCCGCTAGGTTTGAACCACCACATTTAGCCTCCTTCAAAGATCTCATGAGAAAGCTCTCTTTCTCATGGCTTTAGCATCTGCTAAAAGGGTTAGTGAGATTCATGCCCTAGAAGGAAGGGTAGGTTTCAAAAGGAGAGTTCCGTGGTTTGTTCTTCCTTCCTTCGTTTTTAGCAAAAAATGAGAACCCCTCAAATCCTTGGCCAAGGAAACTTTGAGGTTCGTGGTTTATCTGCCCTAGTAGGGAAGAACCTGAAGAACTCTTTGCCCTGTTAGGAGTTTAAATACAACCTTCAGAAGAGAAAACCCTTAAGGGCATTGAGGACAGACTATGGTGCTCTGTAAAGGACCCCAGCAGACCATTGTCGAAAAATGCGCTGTCTTTCTTCATTAGAAGTGTTGTGAAAGAAGCACATAGATCTTGTAATGAAGAACATTCAAGCTCCTAAAAGTCAAGGCTCATTGAAGTGAGAGCAATTGCCACTTCCTTGGCTTTAAGAAGAATATGTCTCTTCAGAATCTGATGAAAACAACATTCTGGAGATGTAATTCAGTATTCGCCAACCACTACCTAAAAGACGTCAGTATTACGTATGACGAGTGCTTCGCGTTAGGCCCGTACGTATCGGCGGATTCGGTGCTGGGGCAGGGAGCTGGAACATATCCTTAGTAGTTTTTCCCTTGTTTTTTTTTTTGGTAATTGAGTTCATATGGTTGTATGAAAAATGATGCAGGTAGGCATCTTTTTTCGTTTCGTAATGCTAATAACGTTAGTTTGGTTAGGTGATCGGATTTGGTTTGAAGCTCCCTGCGTTGGTAGTGGACAGGTTCTGTCATAGAAGAGGGCGAACCCCCATTGACATGATCCGACTTGGATTCTACTAAGTAAGCGGATATCAAGTCCCGTTAGTAGACCCAAAGAGTCTTTTCAGCTGTAGGTCACGCCCCTCGCTGTAGCTCTTATGGCTATGCAGACTAATAGACAGTATCTATGAAGTCTTCAGCCTAAACAGGTAAGAACCAAGGTTATGTTTATCCTACAACAGGTGTTGTTTACCTTTTCTTTGTTATTTTCTGTCTTGTACCCTCCACAAGGGTGTCAATCAGCTAAGTATATGTCTGACAGGAAAGTTCATGTACAAAAATGATATTGTTATTTTACAATAAAGTTTTGTACATACTTACCTGGCAGACATATATGATTGATGGCCCGCCCAGCCTCCCCTCAGGAGACAGGTATAAGAGAGAAAAAATCTGGCAAGAAAGGTATGATGGTTCTTACACCCGCCTCCCAGCGGCGGGTAAGGTAGATCACCTGACCTACCTGTCGCGTTAGCCGCGAGTTTTGAATTCTGTCGTGACGTCAGAGACGTAAGCTAAGTATATGTCTGCCAGGTAAGTATGTACAAAACTTTATTGTAAAATAACAATATCATATTTAAACAGAGGGTAGTGAAAACGGTGTCAAACGTAGTGCAAATCTCACCAAAACGCGTTCAACATTTTTACTTAAGGTAGAATATCACGACCGGCCAACCCTCATCACGGTGGACGGGTTCTTATTCACTCGATATTTAATTGGTGAAACATGAATACAATTGCAACTCTAAGCATACCATTTAAAAGACTGAAGTTTCGTCAACTATTGTGATATATGAAAGCCCCATACGAACTAAAAATAAGCATGTGAGCTCTTCGTAAAATATGTTTCAAGGCAGTTTTGAAATCCAATATGGCGGCTACGTTTTGCCATGGACGGTTCTCATCAGTGACGGCCACCTATCTTTCCCCAGCCTTCCCAGCACTCATTTGAACAATGTTAGCGTATGTATGTAACGTTTATTGATCTTACTCAAGATTGCAGTTGTAATCAGCACAATAAAACAACATTTTGTTGCCTATATTATGAAAGTATGAAACTTGTTATTCCCGGGGTTATGGTTTGAACTGAATTCATTCTTACCTTGTAATCGGCGGTTTTTATCCTTACTGCCATCACAACTGAAACTCCACAGTGCTTATTTGATTGTTATTATACACATTTTGGTCTCAGTTCACTCCACATTGCACTTTAAACCTGTTGCTGTTCCTGGTTTCTAAGCGACGCGCGCCATAAAACACAATTACGAACAGCAGACGACGACAGACGACGAAATGCAAAGTTTTATTCCCTAAACTGTTTACTTTACTCGTTATTTAGTTTAAATTTACTTTATTTAAAAATTTTGATTTAATTCTGTATATTATCCCTTTTTTGCAACCAAATTACCCTGAAAAATTACAGATATTTCTAAAGTAGATAAAATCAAATGTTTCTAACGTTTTCGTACATCTGGCTGCCGAAAACCATAGAGGAACGAATATGGAAAAGTGCAGAGGAAGAACGACTTTTTTTTTTTTTTGTTGCTTTTTTGTTTTTTGCTAGCACTTTTCATTGATTTCAGTCTTTATTAGTATTTTGAATTTCTTTAATAATCGTATGCCAGAAATAAATGTAACCTTTAATGTTTGCATGCTTTAATGTTTGCATGCTAAGAATGGCAAAATCATTGTTGCCACATTAGTGGAGGCTTCACACATACGCCGTTCCATTATTATAAACTGTTTCCATGAATTCTAGTTGTCATAGTAATGCAATAATGATAAAATTGCTTTAATATTTATGTATATATACTTCCAATACATAGCCTAATTTCACCAATTTCAACGTTTTGTGTGTAGTCTTATACCAGTTTGGAGGGTCAACACATACCGAATGGCAACAGAGAGAGAGAGAGAGAGAGAGCAAAGGAAGGAACGGAGGAACGAAGAAGGGAAAAGGGATGGCGGTGGAGGGGTGGTGGGGAGAGTGGGTAGGTGGAGCTTTATACACGAGTTCGTATCCATTTCTGCATAATGGAGTTTTGTCTCTTGGTACAAGGACAAGTGTCGTTATTCTTTACGATTAGTGATTCACGATACCCTTATCAAATTACGGCACTGGGTGTAAAGCACTATAGCAAAATCTCGTTCTGTTACGAGTGTTCGTTACAGAAATAGGTATTGCCCAAAAACGTGCTTGCACTGTCTCTGAAACCCATAGTAGACATTGCTGCTTAGTTGTCAATCAAGTTTTTATAACCAAGTATTTTTACAAGCTAGCTATTGAATAAATTTGTATTTTTCTCAGTCAAAACATATGCCCCTCAATGCTAACTTTCCTCTTTTAACGACTTTCTGGTCATTGCAAATTCGGCCCCATAATTTCTTATGGTGCGAAAACAGACAGAGGCCCATGGACCGAAAACGATTGCGTCACGCTACGGCGATTATCCAGCAGTAAAACATCTCATATATCCAAAAAGTAAATAATAAAGATATATATGCGCATTACGATTATAACAATTACATGTATAGCTGATAACAATCTGCATGAATAACTGGTAAAACTGTTCTGCAATGACAGTTGAGTATAGCAATTATTTACAATAGGTACGAAAGTCAAGATGTCGTGACGTCATAATACAGAACTTAAAAGAACGTTCTAATTCAGAAAAATAATTACTTAAATTTGAGTCAGAGTCGAGTTACTTTTTCAATAACGAATATTTTCAAATTAATCATCATAAATATGTAAAATATTGATGTTTTACTACTTATTTAAAAATTAGCTAAGAGCACGCTTCTCGTCATCTTCTACCAAAACAGCTGTTTACTCCTGGCTTGTTGTTGGTGAGAAATCGTGTTTCGATTGTTGTGATAAAAGTGCTCCAGCGTCTGTGGGTACAAGTGGTGTGCGGATTTATCACAGGAAATGGAAAGTTTGTTGACACAAGCGACTCCGTAAACATCGAGATGGCGTCAATCTTCGAAACATTTTTAGTTGTAAGTAAAAATTTCTAAGCGTTTTGTTTTTGGTGAGATTTCCCACTGCCGTGGGCGCCATTTTCAGTACCCTCTGTTTAAATCTTAAAATTTGGGTTTCCTTAATTTCTAACTTTGGAGAAAATACTTACTTCGAAAGGAGAGTAGAGGTCTTTAGCTCCGTTTCTCACCAACAACAAGTCGCGACTGATGCCCATCTCGGGTGTCAGGACGCGTTATAATGTACTTTTCGGAGGGTGGCAAACATTGATTGTAGGTGGCCTGGTTGGCCAGCCGTGGTAATCTACCCTACAACTCGAAATATTTAGAAGATTGACGCCATCTCGATGTTTATGGAGTCGCTTGTGTCAATAAACTAACCATTTCCTGTGATAAATCCGTACACCACTTGTACCCACAGACGCTGGGGCACTTTCATCACAACAATCGGAAAACTTTCCCTCACCGAGTAAACAACTGTTTTGTAGAAGACGACGACGAAGAGTGCACTTCGATAATTTTTTAAATAAATAGTAAAACTTCAATTTTACATAGGGTAAAAAACTGCATGGTACATGGGTGGACCAGGTACGATCAATGTGTAACAACCCCCAAAAAAAGTACATTATTCTACTCCGGTGTCAGGACGACGTTATAATGTACTTTTCTTGGGGTTGTACACATTGATCGTACACGGTCCACCCCTGTACCATGCGGTTTTTTACCCTATTTATGATGATTAATTTGAAAATATTCGTTATTGGAAAAGTAACTCTATTCTGACTCAAATTTAATTAATTATTTTTTTGGAATTAGAACGTTCTTTTAAGTCCTGTATTATGACGTCACGACATCTTGACTTTCGTACCTATTGTAAATAATTGCTTTACTCAACTTTCTTGCAGAACAGTTTACCAGTTATTCATGCAGATTATCAGCTCTTCATGTAATTGGTATAATTGTAATGCGCATATATATATTTATTAATTACTTTTTGGATATACTATGAAGAAGTTTAACTGCCGGATTATCGCCGTAGTGTGACGCAATCGTTTTCGGTCCCTGGGCCTCTGTTTTCGCACCATAAGAAATTATGGGGCCGAATTTGCAATGACCAGAAAGTCGTTAAAAGAGGAAAGTTAGCATTGAGGGGCATATGTTTTGATTGAGAAAAATACAAATTTTATTCAATTGCTAGCTTGTAAAAAATACTTGATTACAAAAAACTTGATTGACAACTAAGCAGCCATACCTACTATGGGTTTCAGAGACAGTGCAAGCACGTTTTTGGGCAATACCTATTTCTGTAACGAACACTCGTATCAGAACGAGATTTTGCTATGGTGCATTACACCCAGTGCCGTAATTTATAAGGTATCGTGAATCACTAATCGTAAAGAATAACGACACTTGTCCTTGTACCAAGAGACAAAAACTCCATTATGCAGAAATGGATACGAACACGCGTAAAAAGCTCCACCTACCCTCTCCCCCCCTCCACCTTTCCTTCTTCGTTCCTTCGCCTTCCTTTCTCTCTCTCTCTCTCTCTCAGTTGCCATTCGGTATGTGTGACCTCCAAACTGGGTATAAGAGTACACACAAAAGTTGAATTGTTCCGACACGGCATACAACCTTCGGTCCTTTTACAATAGGAAGGTACTAGCGGCAGCTGGATAGATCGTAAGCTTTCGAACAAGGGGTTCGGTAGTTAACTGCTTGTCCGACAGGCGGGCGCGCGCGACTGGTAGGTAAACAAATCACTTTTTTTGCTTTCGGCCTGCTGGCGTGTGGAACGTGTATCATCGCTCTCTGCCCGCTTCATCGTCGTTGCTTTCGCATGATTGTGTTTTTCTTTTTCTATTTATCTAGTGAAACTGAATTGTAAGTACAATCATTCATATTTATTTCCATTGAATTCAATTGTGAATTAAAGGATCTTGGTTTCACCACGCCTCCGATTACCCGAGTGCCGGGACTGAAGGGCGTAAGTGCGGGAATTCATTTTCCCAGAAATGATCCTCGTATTGTGTATGCTCGGTGCCGAGGGCGGGAGCGCTCGCTCCGAGCGTATATTTGGGTTGGAAATGTGTAGATGAAAATCGTAAGTAAGTGCTCTTTTCATTTATATTTTTTTGACCTGTATGCCCGTTGCCGAGCGAATGCGCTCGGCACGGAAACTTATTCAGTATGGAAGTGGAATCGCAAGTACAGTATTCTTTTCATTTTCATAAATTATTTGATTGTAGCAATACTCATTTTGGATCAGTTTCCGAGCTTACCCGGAAATTGATCCTTTCCCCTTTTTATTTTGAATGAAGTGAAATCGCAAGTGCAGTTCTTTTTCATTTTCATTTTTATTGAGATTGCATTGGTTTACTGGGATCAATGGTCCGCTATTTCCCGGGAATTGATCCTTCCCCTTTTATTGTATGAAGTGAAATCGAAAGCGCAGTATTCTTTTTCATTTTCATATATTTTTTGATTGCATCAATTCATTATGGATCAAGGTTTCCATAAACCTTGATCCATAAAGGTAAGGAATGGATCCTTTTACCCTTGCGCTCGGTACCGACGGGCGCAAATGCGCTCGATCCGAGCCTTATTCATTGTGAAGTGAATCGTAATGCAAGATGCATTTTCATTTTATTCCTTATTATTGATTGCATCAATATTTATTTGGTTCAAGTTCCGCTCAGTCAGGGAATTGATCCTTATGCCCTTGCATTCGGGCCGATGGCACGATTGCTCTCGGGCTCTTATATTGTTGTTGGGTACATGGGTACTGTGCGGGGTGGGGGTGGGGGAACAGAGAACCCCCCCCGCTCAGCTCCCACAGATGGCCCTTCCCCTTTGGGGGGGGGAGGTTATCGGCGTTCTTCTCCTCGCCCGATCCGTCGAGCGCGGGGGAGGGCGCTCGGTGCCCGATGTACAATTGTATTCGGGGTCTTCCACTCGTTCGAGAGGGCTCACCCCCCCGCGCGAGGGGACTTCCCCCCCACTAATCGCTACTACTGTTATTTCCGCAGGTGCTACTGCACGAGGGTGGACCTTGGTGAGGTATGGGCGTCCTTCCATTTGCAGGGCGTGCTACTGTCCAGGGGCTGCGGTTCTATGTCTGGGCCTACTGCGGTCACCATGGAGTGGTGACACGCAACCAGGTGACGACGTCCCTCCTCACCTGGTGTACTCGCCTCACGTGGTAACAGTCTTGCCTACAGCCGCTGTGAAGTGCCGTTCGCCGTACCGAGAGGGGGGCGTGCCGCCGCCGCTCGTGGTTGCCACGCTGCAGCGACCACACTTCCGCTGCCCTAGAGCTCGCCCCTGGACCCCCCTAGGAGCTGGCGCTGGACCTGCCGCCAGGTACCAGGATGTTGCTGGCTGCTGCTCCACTTCCTGTGTTTGGTCGGTCTGCCTGCCGTACCTGCCGATTCTGGGCTGATGTCCATGCAGTTTGCTGCGAGCTGGCTGTCCTGACCGTTGCTGCGCTGGCTGTCCCTGCCGTTGCTGCGCTGGCTGTCCCTACCGATGCTGTGCGGCTGTGCCTGCTGTTCCTGAGATGCCCATACCTGCTGATGTCGTCCCTGTTCTGGTGGTACTACCCCAGACTTTGGTCTGTCTGTACAGGTGCGTACCGGGCCCTGTGGCTTCGGCTACAGCAGCCCCGGCTCCGCCCTGGATAGCAGATCTTACGTCTGTCCTGAGGAGCTGACGAAGAAGAGGAGGAAGGTTTGTCGCGTCGTGTCTTCATCTTCCTCATCGTCGTCGGCTGCCGCCTCTTCCCCTTCGACTTCTAAGGCTTCACGCCGAGAAGAAGGTTGCCTCCTCCCTCCTAAGAAGTCTCCCTCGGGAGCTTCTCGGGACCCGTCTCACCTCGGTGGGACGGAGGGTTTCCTTCCGCTGGTCCTCCTGCTCCTTCGGGAGCGGGGCCCGTCTCTTCTTCCGCAAGGAAGAAGGCTACGGGGACCAGAGGGGTACCGGCTCACACCGGTACTTCCTCGCCTGGTGTCAGTGGTTCTGCCACTGCATCAGGGTCCGTCTCGGCCTCAGTCGTTCGCGGGAGGTACCGAGTGTACGGTCGCCTACCAGCGACCGTGCAGCCAGGAAACCAGATCTCTGAGTCCGCTCAGCGTCAGGTTCACGGCACGGGGCGGAAGATCTGGTGACAGCCGCTCATGCGACTCTCACCAGACCAGCTCTCACTCTCGCGGCGAACAGCTGGCTACCCGGGGACGTGACGGTCCACGACCGAACCAAGGGCTGAGGCTGGGAAGAGGTCCTCTCCGTTCGCCGGTGCCAGCCACGGCTGGAAACCAGCGACGTGACGTGCCGTGAGGACAAGCACCGGTCTCACTGTGACAGTGGAGCCTGCAGGGCGCCTGACCGTCGCTCTCATAGAAGCGACCGGGTACGGCAACCAGCACCAGCTCTTCTGACACTCGAGATTGGGGCCGCTGTGCTCAGTCCAGCCGTTCTCCACAGCGAGACGGTTCGACCAGGCCTGCAGCTCGATCGCCACCGAGCGGGTTGACGATCGCCTGCAGCCCTCCGAGCCTGCTGGTTCTGCCAGCGAGCACGAGGGAGCGTCAGGTTCTGCCTCTCCCGTACCTTCAACCTCCTCGGGTTACACCGGGAGGAGCGAGGTATTGAGGAGTGATCGTGAGGGGTGCGCCCTCATGATCCCCCCACGACGCCCCTACGTGCCAGGCACGGTTCTTGGGACGGCCAGGACGTATGCGCAAGTGGATGGGGAAGACCGAGAGGACTGTCGCTGTTCCCCCTTCTTAGGAGGAAGGTTCTCGGAATATGCTCTTGTTCGAAGGGCTTAACGGTCCCACTCTGCAAGATGCTGTGACTTCCGAGATCCAGAGGAACTTTGCGAGGTTATGGCGCTGATTCGTCAGCACAATGACCTCGGGGAAGGATCGCCGCTCCCCGCCCACCAGCAGAGCCACGTCTCGGCTCGAGTCGTTTGTGGGGCCCGAGAGGGAACCCAAATCGACGGTGGGTCTGCCGCGATCGGAGCTTGCCGACTGGGTTGAACCAGGTAGTCTCTCGTCCCTCCGGACAAGAAGGCTCTCTCAGTTCTGGCCGGTCGAACAAGCTACTTCACCTCCTCTACTGCGACAGAGGCGTTTCTACGTGTCTTCGGACACCGTATTTAAATACCCCTTCGTGCCTCCTGAGGTTTCGACCTCGACGAGGACTGGAATGAGTCGGAGCGGTATCGGCTCTCTCCTGTCAGGTGTCGATCAGCCCACCCAGACGACGTTCACAGTGGCGGCAGACACTTACCTACAGTATGAGTTCGTAACCCTCCTCTGGGAAAACGTTTTCTCCTGACGATACGTTTTCCCAGGCTCTGAGAGGCCATCGCCGTAAGGCGATGGCTGCTCCCTTTTCTTCTCCAACTGCTAGTTCCGCTGGGAAGGCGAGCCAGTATCCAATTCCTCCCCCATTCCCACTCTCTCCTTACGGCTACGAGGGAAAGGGGAGGGATCCTACAGAGATTTCTCTGTAAGATCCCACGTTAGGGCTGCGCTACCGGGGGACCTTCGGTCCTACCTGACGTAAGCCCGGTCATTGAGGAGGGATCCTGCCCCTTTCTCGATTTCTACGGGAATCGAGGAGGACCACCAGCCGATATCGTTTGACGAATTCGGTGGGGGGTTTCGCAGAGTGCTTAGAATTCTACGGAAATTCTAGCGCACTCAGAGTGTTCGAGTTTTTTACGATCTCCAAACACTTAACGCGAGACACGGTCCAAAGTGAGCGAGAATCCCCGATAATTGTTACACGATAATCGGGAACCTCGCTTATGCTCGAATTCCTGTAATTTTCTAGCATTTGGAAGAAGACTGCTGCTGAAAGAAGAGTATCTCACAGTAGGCGCTTAACCTGGAATAGAGAAGAACGGACGGGAACTTCCAGTTTGGCTTGAACTATCGTCGTCGTATTCTGTTCACCATTGAAGCTTTCCTTGGAAAGACTTCTCCTTCACTCTCTTGACTAGAGAACGAAGGCGGTCGATCTCCAATCCTTATTCTCATTCCTCGAGGGAAAAGATTTTAGGATGGAGGTCGTGGTACAGAACCTACAAAAATATACTAACGTATATTACCCTCCGGCGACATGATTCTTTAACAGTTGAATTGTCCGTGGGGTAGGCGCATACCGTAGTTAACTCTACGGTTTGTGACCGAGACGAATTGTATCTTAATTGAACTGCAACTCGGGTTGTTCCTGCAACCTCCCAGCAGTATCAGTTTCGATTTTAGATACTTGGTATTGTCATGACAACACCAAATCAGCTTTTGTATTTACCGAAATCCGTTTCTGTTTAAATATAATTGCTCGAGCGTATTCTTTATGCTCGATGGTTCTAGCCGAACGCATTCCTTCGTGGAATAATGGATTACCTGGCAACTCAGGATGACGAGTCACCGAGAGCTACTGCGTATTGAACTGCCTGATAGCGGCTCAGTATCAGCTAGGTCTCGGAGATGCACTGTCGGTTACGTCTCTCTCTCCCCTGGTTGGATTGACTACCGAACCGTATCTCTGCCCAACAATCATGGACTTAGGTCTCTGATTAACGGGGATTCTCGCAATAATGAAGGACCATCTACTGCTGTGACGCTCGATTTCATCGCCTTCGACATTGCGAGAATTTTCAACAGAGATATCTCTTGGACTCTTTCATCTTTCTGTTTACCGCACGGTAACAGAAGTAATGTAACTAGTCAACCGCTGCATCGCACTGCGATAATGCGAATGATTTTTGCAGACATCTGAGTTTGTCTTCAAAATATCTCGTATTCGTAGGTGTGCAATTCATTGCTCGCCCACCGAATTAACAGATATGTCAGAAGACATCGCCTACTCTACCGACCTGACAGCTCTACTTCCAAAATGTTCAGCCCATGAGAAGCAGTTCTTCAGGCAGTAGTTCCCTGTCTTCATTACTGGAAGCGCTCCGCTTTTATTGCAACTACGATCCTCACCGGACAGCAATCAATAGCGGTTAGCGTTTCTCAGTCTTTGTAGCACAGGTTCAGAATCTTGAGAATCCTTCTCTCGGTTCAGCTGTGAAGACGTAGGTTGCATTTTCTGTACACCTTCGTCTTCAACGTCACATAGTGTTGTTTCTCCTTAACCGAGAATCAACTATACTATGAGATATCTTGCCATCAAGGACCTCGGTCTCTAGAAGGCAATTGACTTTCGCCTGTTGGGCACATGCCTTAAGAGAGTCATCACCTTGCCTTCTGGCATCGGTGACGAACAAATTATTTGTTTAGTCTCTTGGCATAACCCTTTTAAGGCGAAGGTCACGTGACTTGCTCGGGTGCTTGGACAACTTGCCTCCTACCGAACGCAGTCAGTAGGCAAGCTGTCAGAGCGCCCAAGTCTGTTACGAACTTCGCTGTGGACTTAGTTCGGTTGTTCCATAACAATCTTTTCTTCGTCCAATAACGGCTTGTCACAGTACCCATACCATCGACACCCACCATTGAGTGTCGGTGTTTTCCTATCCACTACCGAGAACAACAACTTCGCTGCAGACGGATAGACCAGTATGGGTACAGGACATCACCGAAGTCGAGAAGAGGGATAGGTCATACGACCATTCCCTTCTTTTCCTCTGAGGTAATTGCATGACTTTTCCTGCGAAGTCAAGCATCCAGGGGATGGGGATTCGTGACGCTCGATTTCGTACCGAATTCGTACGAAGACTCTGAACCCTTCGGTTCCTGACGATCGGTTTAGAGTCCTTCACATCCCCTCCCTAATGGACTTCACCGCCTTCGATGCGAAGGAGATGCTGCTTTGTCCTGTGAAAGCGCGACCGCGCTTTCTGAAGAAACTCGACATCCCAGGCTGAGTGTTGAAGACTCTTCGTCAGCACCAAGATGACCTAGAAGTACACTCCCTCGAGTACACAAGAACTTCTCCGTGGCGCAGGTACTGAAGGCAGGGGTCTGGTACAACCAGACCACTGGCACCTCCTTCTACCTTTTGGATATTGCCCACAGGTCCTTGGATCGTTTTCCTTAGGACCCGTGTGGCTGCTCAACACGTTGTCTAGCTAAACCCAGACCCTAGCAGGCTGAACAGCATCGAGTCCTGGTGTGACTGTAAAGAATAGATAAGTGAATGAGAGAGTGACTGGCTTCTCTTCCTATCTTTTTTGGGTAGAGGGATACGGTCCATCACCTTGCTGGATAAGGACGAGATGCCGGTGAGCTACTCGACAGAGCCCCATCCTATCCCTTTCACTAGGGATGGGAGCGAATATCCACCACTTCCTCCTACAAGGGGGGGGAAGTGGATGCCAACAAGAGACAAACCATAACGTTATGTTGCCTCTTGCAAATAGGAACTTGTTCTTGTTTGCTGGTACGAAGAGATAACGCTTGCCTCCTCTCTTAAGTACTTGGTCCAGAGGTCTGACCATTGATCTGCGGTGCACACCCCGATCAATCGGACAGAGGCTTGGATCCCTCCCTCGCTCTTACGACCAGGGAGGCATTCCAAGGTTGGGCGAGAACACCAGTCTGTTCACAAAAGGAAAAACTCAGATTCCTCCCACCAAGAAGTGAGTACTTCCTATTGTAAAAGGACCGAAGGTTTTTGTATGCCGTGTCGGAACAAATGACAATTTGTCCAAAATTGCATTTTTCCTAACTATACAAACCTGAGGTCCTTTTACACATAGCCCCACCTCATGCCACCCATCACTCTGCAGTTTTTGCTTGGGCCAAAAGCAAAAGTGATTTGTTTTACCTACCAGTCGCGCGCGCGCGCCTGTCGGACAAGCAGTTAACTACCGAACCCCTTGTTCGAAAGCTTACGACCTATCAGCTTCCGCTTAGTACCTTCCTATTGTAAAAGGACCTCAGGTTTGTATAGTTAGGAAAAATGCAATTTTGGACAAATTGTCATATTGGTGAAATTAGGCTATGTATTGGAAGTATATATACATAAATATTAAAGCAATTTTATCATTATTGCATTACTATGACAACTAGAATTCATGGAAACAGTTTATAATAATGAAACGGCGTATGTGTGAAGCCTCCACTAATGTGGCAACGATGATTTTGCCATTCTTAGCATGCAAACAGTAAAGGTTACATTTATTTCTGGCATACGGTTATTAAGAAATTCAAAATACTAATATAGACTGAAATCAATGAAAAAGTGCTAGCAAAAACAAAAAACAAAAAAAGCAAAAAAAAAAATGAATATAATTCACTTATCTGTAGTCGTTTCCTCTATGGTTTTCGGCAGCCAGATGTATGAAAACGTTAGAAACATTTGATTGTATCTACTTTAGAAATCTGTAATTTTCGGGGTAATTTGGTTGCAAAAAAGGGATAATATACATGAATTAAATTAAAACTTTTAAATAACAAAGTAAATTTGAACTAAACTAACGACTAAAGTGAACAACATTTAGGGAATAAAACTTTGCAGTTTCGTCGTCTGCTGTTCGTAACGTGTGTTTGGGCGCGCGCTTAGGAACCAGGAACAGCAACTTCTTTAAAGTGCAATGTGGAGTGAACTGAGACCAAATGTGTATAACAATCAAATAAGCACTGTGGAGTTTCAGTGTGATGGCAGTAAGGATAAAACCACCGATTACAAGGTAGAAAATGAATTCAGTTCAAACCATGACCCCGGGAATTACAAGTTTCATACTTTCACTAAAGTAGGCAACAAAATGTTTTATTGCGCTGATTACAACTGCAATCTTGAGTAAGATCAATAAACGTTACTAAATACGCTAACATTGTTCAAATGAGTGCTGGGAAGGCTGGGAAAGATGGTGTCCATCCGTGAACAGACCGTCCATCCACACGATAGCCGCCATATTGGATTTCAAAACTGCCTTGAAAACATATTTTACAAAGAGCGTCATATGCTTCTTTTAGTTCGTATGGGGCTTTCATATATCACATTATGTTGACGAAACTTCAACTTTTGAATGGTATGCTTAGCGTTGTAATTGTATTCTTGTTTCACCAATTAAAGATCGACGTGAATAAGACCTGTCCGGCATGATGATGGGTGGGATCGTCCGTGATTTTTTTACCCTACATTGTATAATGCATATTTTTGGAAAATGAGAAGGGGTTAAACACATTTTTGTAGTTGACCCAGTGAAAATAAAGCCTATAAAACATCACAGTAAAGGGGGGACCCAGTGGGGAAACCGGGGTTGGGGTTTTTTTTGGGTGGGGGACGCAGCCTCGGACTTTCACGCGCCCGAAACTCTCAATTCCGGTTTTTGAGACCCAGACCCATTACCCTGAATACAAAAGTTTGACCCCTTACCTCTGCATTCAAGGTTGACGTAGGCTAGGCTAGCCTAGGACCCCTTACTTAGCAGAACTTTTTTGAACTACTAGCCTACATGTAAAACGTCTAGCCTAGGCTACCACTAACCACATTAAATTAGAGCGCGGTAGCCAACAGTGGGTTACCAGTATGTTATTGCAAGAGGTAATGACGAGATGGAGAAGTTATTTTACATATTCTGAACCCTAACACAAAATAACAGTTAATGTTAATGAAAGTTACTCTGTTTTCAGAATGTTTGATCATAAAGTAACTCCTCTTAGGCTTCAGGATATAATTCAATGCTTTCTTTTGACTACTATACATGAGTTTTATACAAAATTGCGCAAATATGTTAACTCCACTGCCCAGCGGTAGGAAATCCTGCCACCCACAAATTTATAGTTACACATATAAAATCTTAGACCAAATTTAAGGATTTCTGAAAAAAAACCATAAATACTTCAGTAGTTAGTGGTGGGCATTCATGGGTTAATTGTTTACCTTACTCATTCATTTAGTTCAACTTTGTTACTTCAAAATGTTTATTTTAATTCATGTCTATATCCCTTTTTTTGCAACCAAATTAACCCTGAAAAATTACAGATATTTCTAAATTAGATACAATCCAGTACGTATTTCTAGCCTTGTCATCCCTGAGTAGGCGACAGCAAAATTACATCGTTGCCAATTTAGTGGAGCTTCACACACATGCCGATGCATTTACAAACTTCCATGAATTCTAGTTGTCATAGTAATGCAAAAATTACTCTTAATATGTATACTACTACTAGATACGCTTAATTTCACTTATTTCCCGGTTTTTTGTAAGTCATATACCCAGTTTGGAGAATAAAACACATACCAATTGGCAACACTGAATTAAACAGCAGAAGAGCGGTAAACTACCCCTTAGGTACTGTTCACAGCAAAACTTTTGATATTTGAGTTAGGAATCTAGTTACTTTTTCCACAGCAAATATTTTCAAATTAATAGTCATGAATATATAAAAAAAACTTATGCAATTCATGACCTTATACTGATGTTTAAATATTTATTATTTAAATAATTATCTAGTGCACGCCTCTTCTTTCTACCGAAAAATCGTGAGTTTCCTTGGATCCCAGACGGACGTCGTCATTGTCTTCAATTGTTGTGAAGGAAAGTGCCCCAGCGTCTCTGGGTACAAGTGGTGTGCGGATTTACCACATGGAATAGAAAGTTTATTGATACAATTGACTCCACAAACATCGAGATGGTGTCAATCTTCTAAGTTTTTGGTGTTTTAAGTAACAAAAATTTTGAAAGCGTCATGTAGGTATGTTTGCACTGTGCATGCTAGACTTTCATTAACCTCTATTTAATCTAAAATATGACCTTAATTTCTAACTTGATTGGAGAAAATACTTACTTCGAAAGGAAGTAAAGGTCTTGAGCTGTTGCTCTCACCACCAATGACTCGTGACTGGTGCCCATCTCCGGTGTCAGGACGTGATAAAATATCATAGCATCATCCTACTGAAGAACCTTAAATAATGTACATTTGGTTTGGCAAGTCTAGTAACCTTGGGAATAATGCTGTATACCTTGAAACTAGTTTTTGCTTTTTGGACAATATCCAACTTTACTTTAGGAGCTAAACTCACACTCCCCATCACTTTCTTGGAAGCATTACCACACATATGGCAGTACGCTTTGAAGACATGTCCAAGATGTTCACAACATTTGATGAGAATTAACAATAATTTGGGTCAGTTTTCTTTGTAAAGAGAATTATCATGTAGGCAAAAGTCTTCTGCTGAACAATTGTTTCTGGCTAAGCTTGTAGTTTTTTCCACAACTTTCGAAATCCTTAGGTAGAGGTGATTTGATATAGGTCTGTGCTAAGTAATGTAAATTTTGGGTGAGCAGTCACCAGAAAAATTTTATTATTGCTAGAGAGTGAATTTAAAACCTAGAGTTGCATATACTTATTCCACTTTTCTTGGTATTTTTTTGTACAAGTAACTTACCCAGCAGATATATACTTAGCTATAGACTCGGTCGTCCCGACAGAATTTCAAAACTCGCGGCACACGCGACAGGTAGGTCAGGTGATCCACCCATTCCCGCCGCTGGGTGGCGGGGTCTGGAACTATTCCCGTTTTCTAAGCCATAATTTCTCTGTTGGTTGAACGGACAACACCTATTGTTCGTTCCTCCATCTTGGATTTCAACTCGTTTGCCGAGAATTTGGATTGGTTTTTTTGGTGACGTATTCTGTTTTTTCTCTGGCTTGGCATACGCTTATTGTGGACTGTTTTTCGACTTTGGTTTTGACTACTCTTTCACGATGTCTGACGCTAAGGCTTCACCTATGTTTTAGAGTTTGCAGTAGGGAAGATTGTAAGGTTAGGCTGCCTAAATCGGCATTAGATCCTCATAGTATTTGCGCTAAATGCAGGAGAATGAATGTTCTTTTATTAACACCTGTGTTGAATGCGAGAACCTTACGGAGCTTGAATGGGAAGGAATTATCCATCTATGTTCGGAAGCTTGAGAGAGATAGAGTGAGGAAAGGCTTCAGCTAGGTCATCTAGTAGATCTTGCTCCTTAGAACAAGAAATTAACTCTCCTTCTAACAAGTTTTCCCTTAGCCTCAGCTGCTTCTCCCTGTTCTGAATCCAAAGATTCTTCGTCAGAGAGGGAAAATGTAAAAGCTTCAATTAAGAAACTTTCAAGCGCAGCTACGAGCTCTAAACCAAGGTAAGAGTGGTGATAGTGACTTGTGCAGTGTCCCCAGTGCAGTGGAGGGGGCGTCTGACCGGTTTCCTCATTGCTCCTAGGCCTAGACCGCTTCCAAACTCCCAGGACCAGGGGAGGAGGAATGTCGAAAGCGGCAGGGAGGATGCAGAACATCCCCAACGGTCAGGCGTCCCTTCGGCAGATCCTGTTGTTAAGTCCCAGGCTGCCTCGGATTGCCGCAGAAAAGGCGTCCTAAAGGAGTGTTTTTCGGCCTCAGACTCTTCCTCTCCTAAACGAGGATGGAGTTCGGCCCTCTCTTTCGCGCCCTTTGAAGAGAGCCTGGAAGGCTCCTAAAGAGACGCGGGCTGACTCCAGCCCAGAGCGTTTTTCCCGAGGAAGGGATTGGCCTTCGGGACCTAAGAAGACTAAACAAGAGGAGCCTTCTCTTCAGGATCCTACGAAGAAGTTTTTGGTTAATCTGCAAGAGCAGTTAGATTCTCTCGTAGGCTCTTTTGCTAAGGACTCTACAAGGAGGAAGGATGTCTCGCTCCCTGTTAAGAGTTCCGCTAAAGCGCCCCGCTTCGTATAGGAGAGAACCCTCACGATCTCCAGGGCGTTTATCGCCTTCGTCGAGAGACTCGTCTGATAGGAGTTGTTCTCCTAGAGAAGAGCCCTTTCGCCCTATAGGCTGTCTTCCCCGAAGCGCCCTCTGAGACGCCGCGAATCGAGCAGAAGTCTCGGATCGGTTTAGGTGCAAGGAACCGGGAAAACCCGATTTAGGTATCAGGATCCTTTGGGTCTGCAGGACCAGGAGCCAGACAGGCGCAAAGAGGCAGCAAGACGCAAGAAAGGGCGTCAAGAGCCTTTTAGAACACAGATTCAGGACGTCATGATTCTGCTAGAAGGCAGGAATCAGGACGCTATGAGCCAGGACGCCATGAGTCAAGGGCGCCAGGAGTCAGGGCGCCAGGAGTCAGGGCGCCAGGAGTCAGGGCGCCAGGAGTTTAGGACGCCAGGAGGCAGGACGCCAGGAGTACGTTAGGCGTCAGTGTTTAGGGCGCCAAGAGCCTGTTAAGCGTCAGGAATCAGGACGCGGGGATCCTTTTCAAGCGCCCTGAATCAGGACGTCAGGAGCCTAGCAAGCGCCACGAACCTGGCGAACCTAGACAACAAGAGTCTAGTAGGCGCAAGAGTGTTTCCGACAGGCAGGAGCCTCACTCTTCGTATAGAAGTGCTAATGTTCCGCGCTCCCTCCCTTCTCGGGAAAGGAGTTCTTCTCCCGGGCCCGGAAGAGCCAGATCACTCCAAAACGATCTCCTTCTGTGGATCAGTTGGACCAGGTATCGAAGACGAAGAGCCAGTAGATGTAGCAGTTTCTGACTACAAGAGACTTTCTCTTTTGCTGCTAAAGGAGTTCGGAGACTCCCTTCATCCTGCGGACCCTCCTTCACCAGGATCGTTGATGTCCAGCACTAAAGCTCTCAAGTCGTCTTCCTTCATCAAGATGCGCCCCGCTCTTTGTATGAAAAAGGCATTAAAGACTTTTTCAGAGTGGTTTGACTTCCAGAAGGGAAGCGGGCAAGACAGTTTTTTCCTGCCCTCCTTCCAAGTTAACAGGCAAACCAGGAAGGTGGTACGAGACCAAAGAACCTATGGGGTTTAGGTTCTGCCTTCTTCCGCAGATGCGGATTGTTGCTTCCTTAGTGGACTTCTTCTAGGAGGAAGTCGTTGCTGTCTGCTAAGGCGACTTGGGGCATGTGTGAGCTAGACCACCTTCTAAAGGGCCTCTTTAACCCTAGAAGTCTTCAACTTTATGGACTGGGCTTTGGGAGCGTTAGCGAAGAGAGCTCAGGACACTGACTTTGTTTCCATGGAGGAACTTTCGAGCGTCCTGGCTTGCCTGGACAGAGCGGTCATGGACGGTTCTGTTGAAGTTGCCTCTCTTTTTTGGAACGGGAGTATTAAAGAAGAGATCTGTCTTTAGCTCTTTCTTAGCAAGAGCAGTATCACCTTTGCAAAGGACATCTCTTCTTTTTGCACCGTTATCCCCGCACCTTTTTCCACAAGAGACTGTTAGAGAGGTTTCTAAATCTCTTACGGAGAAGGCAACTCAGGATCTCCTCACGCACTCAGCCAAGAAGAGGAGGCCGGCAGTGCCTATAGAGAAAAAAGAGAGACCCTCTTTTGTACAGCCCTTTTCGAGGTGCCTCCTCTTCTAGAGCCCCTCTTAGAGGTCGCAGACCAGAGAGAAGGAGTAGACCATCTAGAAGGTCCTTCGGGAAGTCTAGATGAGCAGGAAGTCCTCCAGACGAAAGTAGGCGCCAGGCTACTCCACTTTGCCAAAGTCTGGGCGCAGAAGGGAGCGGACTCCTGGTCCCTCTCTATCCTGAAAAAAGGATACTTGATCCCCTTCAGGGAAAATCCTCCCTTTGACGACAACTCCAAGGGAGTTGACCGCAAGATACTCGGATCCGGTCCGAAAGCTTGCTATGTTGCAAGCAGTGGAACAGATGATTTCCAAGGAAGCGGTAGAACTGGTTCAAGATCTCCAGTCTCCAGGATTCTACAATCGGCTATTCCTGGTACCAGAAAGCATCGGGGGGATGGAGACCGGTTCTAGACGTCAGTGCCCTGAATTTCTTTGTATTGAAGAAATTTTCAATGGAGACGTCTTCCTCTGTTCTATCTGCTCTTCGTCCAGGGGACTGGATTGGTGTCCCTGGACTTCAGGATGCGTATTTCCATGTGCCAATTCATCGGCAGCAAGGAAGTATCTGAGGGTTCATGTTCCAAGGGAAAGTGTTCCAGTTCCGAGCGATGTGCTTCGGACTTTCGACTGCCCTCAAGTCTTTACGGACATCATGAAGAATGTAGCTTATTGGCTACATCTGGAAGGGATCAGGATTCTCGTTATATCTGGACGATTGGCTATAAGAGCCCAATCAGAGAAAAAAATGTCTGGAGGACCTATTAGTTACTCTAAAGTTGACAAAGTCCTTAGGACTTTTAGTAAATCACGAGAAATCCATGCTGACTCCCCAGCAGAGTATTGTCTATCTGGGGATTCAAGATGGATTCTCTGGATTTTCTAGCGTATCCTTCGCAGTAAGGAGAGAACGCTGCTTTAGAAAGGTGTCGTCCTTCTTAAGGAAAACATTGTTTCCCGCGAGGAATGGATGAGCTTACTGGGGACCCTCTCCTCGATTGGAAAGTGCGTTTCCTTAGGAAGACTTCACCTAGCCCCCCTTCAATTTTATCTGAAGGAGAAGTGTGGGATTGGAAGTCCAACAATCTAGGAGATACATTTCCAATCTCGAAAGGGATCAAGGAGAATATCCGTTGGTGGTTAGATTCACAGAAACTAAGCAGGGAATCTCCCTTCGCTTACAGAACCCTCGCCTAGCGTTGTTTGCAGACGCCTCAGATTCAGGGTGGGGAGCGACCCTAGGTTCGCAAGAAGTGTCAGGCACTTGGGAAGGAGAACAAGTGTCCTGGCACATAAACAAGAAAGAGCTAACAGCCATTCATCTAGCTTTGGTTCATTTCGAGGAACCAGGTCTCCAGGTATTGGGGGATTCAGATTCACTCGGACAACACAACAGCCCTCGCTTATATAAAGAAACAAGGGGGGGGACGCATTCCGTTTTCCCTGGTACGAATCAGCAAGGATCTGCTGATTTGGGCACAGGAAAGGAAGATCTCTCTCCTCATAAGGTTTGTGCAGGGAGAGAAAAATGTCCGGGCAGATCTGTTAAGCAGAAAAGAACAAGTCCTACCCACGGAAATGGACTCTCAATCCTCAGATTTGCCAACAACTTTGGCATCTGTGGGGAAGGCCCAATATAGACCTGTTCGCGACCAACAAGAATCACAGATTAGAAACCTATTGCTCCCCGATCTCGGATCTCAAGCAGTAGCAGTAGACAGCTTTCTGCTAGATTGGACGGGCTTGGACGCCATACGCCTTCCCTCCTTTCAAGATAGTAGGAGAACTATTGAGGAAGTTCGCTTGCTCGGAGGAACAAGAATGACCCTCATCGCTCCCTTCTGGCCGGCTCTCGATTGGTTCACAGAGGTGCTGGAGTGGTTAGTGATTTTCCAAGATCGCTTCCACTAAGGAACGATCTTCTCAAACAACCCCACTTCGACAGGTTTCACAAAACCTCCCCCGTCTAAGTCTGACCGCCTTCAGACTGTCGAAGGACTCGTCAGAGCAAGGGGCTTTTCACGAGAAGTGGCTAAGGCTATTGCAAGAGCCAGAAGAGTCTCCACTTCTAAATATATATATCAGTCGAAGTGGGAGTGTTTAGAAGATGGTGTAAGGGAAAGAAAATATCCTCCTCCAGTACCTCTGTAACTGAAATCGCAGATTTTCTCCTATATTTTGTTTGAGAAAAGACTGTAACCTGGCAGTTTCAACAGTGAAGGGTTACAGAAGTATGCTGGCCTCAGTTTTTCGACATAGAGGAATAGATCTGACGAATAATAAAGATCTTCATGACCTTATAAGATCTTTTGAGACCACGAAAGAACATGTAATCAAGAAGCCTAGCTGGAACTTGGATGTGGTCCTCAAGTTCCTAATGTCGGAAAAATTTGTACCGTCTCACTCAGCTTCGTTTAGAGACTTAACGAGAAAGTCATTATTCCTTTTTGCGTTAGCAACAGCCAAGAGAATTAGCGAGTTGCAAGCTTTGGAAGGTAAAGTGGGGGTTTAAGAAGGATTCAGCGATTTGCTCCTTTAAACCATTTTTTTTAGCGAAAAATGAAAATCCCTCAAAGCCTTGGCCAAGAAGCTTTGAGATAAAAGGACTATCTTCATTAACAGGGAGAGAACTAGAAAGGACTTTGTGTCCAAGTCAGGGCACTCAAGTTCTACCTGGAGAAGAAGAAGTTGCTGAAAGGTACAGAAGAAAGTCTTTGGTGCTCTGTAAGAGATCCTCGAAAAGAGCGATTTCTAAGAACGCCCTTACATACTTCATAAAAGATGTAATAAGGGAAGCTCACCTTAAGTGCGAAGAAGAGCATCTCAAGGTTCGCAGACGTTGAGAGCCTATGAAGTGAGAGCCATAGCTACGTCTATGGCATTTCACAAAACTGGTCTCTTCAGGCTCTTATAGAGTCGACATTTTGGAGATGTAATTCGGTGTTCGCCTCGAATTACCTAAGAGACGTTAAATTTCGTACGAAAAGTGCTTTGCATCTGGGAGCGTATGTTTTCGGCGAATTCAGTTGTGGGAGAAGGGGCTGAGGCTAATCCTTCCTATTTAGTTTAAGGCTTAATTTACTGTTTATTGGTGGTTGTTTTTATTGGTTAATTGTCAGAGGGAATAGGGACCCTCTTACAATTCATAGATTGTAACAATACTAACATGGTTCAGTGATCGGATTGGCTTCAGTCGGCTTTGTGATTTGTTTAATAACCTTAACTCTGTCATGTAAGAGGGCGAGTCTCCATTGATATGACAAAAGGTCAAGGCTCTACCATGTAAGTGGGTCAGCCCCCATTGGTACGATCCAGTATAGGCTCTGTCGCGTAAGCGGGCTAGCCCCCATTGACACGATCCAAAGAGTTATTCAACCATAGGTTCATTCCTCGTTGAAACTCTTGAGGCAAGCAGACTCATCGACAGTAGTCATGAAGTCTCTTCAGCCCAATAAGGTAGGAACTATGGATTATGTTATCCAAGAACATAGGTTGTTTTTTCCCTGTTTTTTAATGTATTTAGTTTAAGTATTATTTTGTTTTTAGCTGTCTCTTCTTGCCCGCCACCAAGGGTGCCAATCAGCTAAGTATATATCTGCTGGGTAAGTTACTTGTACAAAAATGATATTGTTAAGATACAATAAAGTTTTGTACATACTTACCTGGCAGATAATACGATTAATGGCCCACCCAGCCTCCCCTCAGGAGACAGGTGGAAGAGAAATTATGGCTTAGAAAACGGGAATAGTTCCAGACCCCGCCACCCAGCGGCGGGAATGGGTGGATCACCCCTGACTACCTGTCGCGTGTGCGCGAGTTTTGAAATTCTGTCGGGACGACCCGAGTCTATAGCTAAGTATATATCTGCCAGGTAAGTATGTACAAAACTTTATTGTATCTTAACAATATCATTTTACTAATGATTTATATTTTTCGCAGGCAAAAACGGCTGTAATACGACGCTACACAGAAGGCCACTTCAGTCCCTACTACAAGCTTACCATAGGGGTGGATTTTGCAGTTAAAACTTTGGATTGGGACCCCAAAACTAAGGTCAATCTGCAGCTATGGTTAGTAGAATTATTCTTTATATGTTTAGTAGCAAATAAGTTTATACTAATTTTATTTGAAGTGAGAGATAAGATTTATGGCATTTTCAAGGTTTATACTTAGTTTTTGTCTTTATTTACTTTTCCTTTTCCAAAAGTCAGGCAGATAGTTTTAGTGAATCAGTATTGTATCATCATTTGGTATGTTGTGTGCTATAACGGGAAAATTAAGTTTTATGCAAAAGATGGGAATGTTATGGAATGAAAGAAATTATTACTGGATTTGTACAGTGCAATAAGAACCTGGTAAGCTTTTATTGGGGGAAATCTTAGGTAGACTAGGCAGTACAGTATTTGTTACTAAGATTCACAGCCTTAAGGATGTTAAGCCAATACCAAACCAAATATTGCCAGGTTATAAATGGTGTTCTAAAAATTATTTTTATGATGAGATTATGGCATAAATGAGATCTCTTGTGCTCTCTGCTTTTGAAGTCAAGTTATGCTTCTATTGAGAGTGCTTGTAAGATCAGAAATGACATTGTTTTTGATAAATGTACTGTTGGCCACGAACAAAAGAGGGTTCTTTGGGTATTGTCAGATGTATGGGACACAGAATACAAGATACGAACCATAGGATAAATTGAAAAGTTGCAAAGCTATCATTGGGGCAATAGAGTTAATATCTCAAATTGTGTCTTTCAGAAGTGAGCACTGCAGATTAGTTTTAAATTAGAAGTATTTTTTTGTTAATATTCCTGTAATTTTGTAATTTTGGGAATTTGGGAATTAGTTGCTGATATGGTTTTTGTTTTACAATTATTAGGCTTTCAAACATCAGGAAGCACCCTTCTTGTTGTTGAGTGTCAATGATATTGAGGATTTGACTTGTTAAATGGAATCTTCAGTCTGATTTGGTAAAAATGAAGGTTCTCTGTAGTGTCCTTTGATGAAGAAGGAACCCTGATTAAGAAACTTATTTAGTAAATAACACTATGGGTTCCTGGTTTTCATGATATTGAGGATTTTGACTTGTTTAAATGGAATCTTTCAGGTCTGATATGGGTAAATGAAGGTTCTCTGTAGAGTGCCTTTGATGAAGAAGGAACCTGATTAAGAAACTTACAGTAACACTAGGGTCCTGTTTCCTGCTTCACGAAGAATGAATCACTGAATTTTTTTTTTTTGTTATATAAGTTTTAGTGTTTTTTTAGTGTTTTTCCTGTGTTTTCTCAGCTTAATCCCCTGTGGTGGTTACTGTTTTTAATGGGCCTTTTCCAGGTTTGCCTGTTGTGTGTCCTTCCTTTGTCTCATGTCTTCCTAAATGCAGTCTTGTCATTTTCCTCCTTGGGTCCTTCCTCTTCTTTGCATCCTTAACACTGCCATTTCCATGTTCTCATCCAGCAACATATCGTTCATTGTCTTCTTCCCTCATTAGGTGCCCAAACCCTCCCCTCCAGTCTTGACCCTTAGGCATTCTTTAACTCTTCACTGACATTGTTGATCCTCTGATGTATTATTTTCTTATACTATCCTATCTCTTCTTGTCACTCCACTCGTCCATCTGAACATCCTCATTTCTGCCACCTCTAACTTATTTTTTGTACTATGTCAATGGACAAAATGTCAACAGGCAAAATGCAGATGTCCTCCAAACAGGACAAGATGTCGACAACAGTACATAATTAAAACAATGTAATAAAGTTTTTGCAAACTCAATTTCATTTTCTCACTTAGGTTTTTCTTCTGTCTCTTATCAGGTTTTTTTCTGCATCTCCTTTTCTGTCTGCTCTGTTAATCTTCTATCGATCATGAAGCAAGTTGAATTAGTAGTTGTCTTGTTGAAGAAGTTGTTGCAAAGATTGATTGTTCAACGTTTTAGCCTATTTTTTTAACACCATTAGTTTGCCAAGGTCCTAAGTGTGTTGAAGTTGTTTTTATAAACCAGCTCATGCTATATTGGAGATAACAAATGCTAATAAAGATGGCAAGAAACTTCTTTATAAAGGTTATGCTTACATTGTAGATAAGCAAAAGGAAAACAGAATTTCATGGCGCTGTGAAAATCATGGATATTATAATGAAAGAATAACAACTTCTAACATTACTTTCCTCTTTTACAAGCCATTATCACCTACCTGATAATCTCAGATGTGATACTCTTAAAGTTCAGAACAAAATTTAAGACATGATCAGGGCTACAGAAGATATATATTCCCTCAAATATAATCCACAGCGCTACAGCAGATGTATCAGTAGAGGATGTGTGTGATGCTTTACTAAAGAAAGAATCAATTCCTTATAGAATTATCCATTATGTCTTGTTTAGCAAACCTATCTTCATTTATGTCCTGTTTTTAACAGCAATTGCTCTAATTTTTTAATTATGTTTTTTTAATAAATAAATTTTTGATGCTTATTGATACAGTTTGTATCAATTGTGGCTTATGTTTACCAAACCTACTATCATATCATGTTCTTTATAAAGTTTTCATTTATATCATGCCCTTATTTCGTCGACATTTTGTCCCCTTTGGACATACCATGTTATTTTACCTATCAACATTTTGTCCGGCGTCAATATGACCGTCGGAATTTTGTCTGCAAACCCTTATTTTAATACAGTTTCTTCAGTGTCGTTGCCACCCTTGATGTATTTTCTCTAATGGCTACACTTGTCTAGCCCATTATACTTGTAGGTTTTACTACTACATCATATCATTTGCCTTTTAGCTGAATAAGTTTGCATGATGCTACCCTCCAGTTATTCATATGGCTTTAATTTGATTGATAACCTCTTACTTATCTTCAGTTCGCTTGTTATTGAGACTAGGCACTCATACACTCTTTGACGTGCACTTCTCCCAGCTTAATCATGGCTTGTTGGGCATGATTCATCCCATGTCTCATATGTTCAGTCTTTTTATTGTAGTGTCTTACCGAACAATTATAGAGCCTGATTTCCACGAGCGGCAGGATACTAAATTCAAATTTAGCGCGTCGGCGTCGCCAACACTGGTGGTGATGACGTCATCTCCCTCCACTCGCGGGAGAACCAGGTACAACTGCCCAGGTGAATCCAATTCTTTTCCTGCCGGCGTCGGTGAACATCGGTGGTCGGTGCGGTTGGATGACTTTGCTTCGCTTTTTTTTTCTGTAAATTGATCTTCGGAATTGGTGAAGTACTCTTTTTGGCGTTGTTGTTATTTTGCTTTTTATTTAGGCGGTTGCCATGTCGGATTCTAGTCCGTCGGGAGTTAGGTTTTGCATCTCAGGATGTAAAACTAGATTATCCAAGTTAGAATATGATTCTCACACTAAATGTGTTAAGTGTAGGGACAGGTTTGTTCAGCAGATCGAACATGTAACGAGTGTAGTGATTGGACTGATTCTCAATGGAAGTTTTTTAGTTCATACTCGGAGAAATTAGCTAAAGACAGAATTAGAAAAGCAGCGCTTAGGGAAAGTAGACTTAGCTCCGCTTCGTCTGCGATGCTTCTGTTCCTTCTGTTTCTCCTCAAATTGTTATGTCTCCTTTAATAACTACACCTCCTATTCCTCCTACTAATCCCGCTTCTCCGGCTTCCCGTGTAGTTTCTTCGACACCATTGCCAGTCTGGAATCGAGGCTAGATCAGAAATTTTCGGTACTAGCGAATACGGTTTTGCAACTTGGTAATTCAGTTAAGACGTTTTTGGAGAAAGCGGCTTCAGGTAAGAGTGTAGTTGAGTGCGTCTGTCTGTCCTGACACGTCTCCTAGACAAAGGTCACTGTCCAGCTCCCCCGCACCGGGGGAGAAGACATACCGGAAGTCCAAGGGAGTCGATCGGGATTTGCCACAGACAGGCGCCTCTCTGTTGAGCCTGTTGCGCCTCAACAGGGCTCGGTTAAGCGTTGGAAAGGTGTTGCGGTCAGACGCCTTTCGAATGATTCAAGCGATTCGTCTCCGGTCGCGCGGCGCTCTTGGCGAGATTCGCCCGTTTCGCGTCCTTAAAGCGGCGTTCAGGCGCCGATTCTTCGCCTCCTCCATCAAGCGGTATAAGGAGACTGAGAGTAGGGGTTGCGCCGCGACCATTAGCGGCGGCCTCGTTCGTCCACTCGAATCAATGTGCCTTTTTCGGCTCCATCTACTAGTAGAGGATTGGTGGTTTTAGCGCTGTAGCTAGCAGTTCTAAGGGTGTTTTTCTGTTTAGGCGCTTTTTTTCGTCTGTTACGCCTGATGCGCCTGTTTCGCCTCGAATTTCGGCGGCTCCGAGCGAGCGCAAGTTTGTTTTCCGCCTCCTGCTGAACATTTAGGCTCTTCCAAGCCTACGTTAAACTGTTTTTGATTCGTCTCTGGCGCCTTTGCGCAAGCAGTTAGAGATGTTAACCAACTGGATGAATGAGTCCAAGGGTGGTTCGAAACCTTCAGATCCGGTTGTAGTTCCGTCTACTTCTTCGGCGGTATCGGAGAATGAAGAAGAAGTAGAGGAGGAGGAGTTTCACATCACCTCTCGTGTTATTCACGTCTCCTTAGATTTCTTCTGGTATCTTATCCAGATTATTTTGAGAAAGCGGCCCGCGTCCCCAACTTCGACTTTTTTTTTGATGAGGAGGGAAAACTTCAGACCCTCTCCTCCAAAACTTGTTCGATCCTAAAGCGGTTAGGGGACATCGTTGAAAGAGACGGAGAAATGGATGGTCTATGAAAAAGAGACTTAGGGAAGGCTCTTTTTTGCTTACCCTCCCTCTAAGTTGCTTCGTAAGAGGTATAGGTTTTATGTAACCGGGGAAGCTCCTTCTCTGGGAGTTTCTGCCTCCTCCCAGGGAGACTTCTCCAGTTTAATCGACTCCTCTAGAAGATATGCTTTCGCCGCAGCGAAAGTTTTCTTACAGCGCCTGAGTTGGACCACGTTGTAAAGAATCAATTTAAACTTTTGGAAGTCTTTAGCTTCCTTGATTGGGACTATTGGCGCTTTAGCGGCCAAGATCGAAGACTGTCCTTCTCTTTCTCAGGAGTTAGCGGAGGATTGGATTGGTGTTCTGTCCTGTGCGGACAAATCCATTAGGGATGGATGTGATGAGTTAGCTTCACTCATCGCCTTTGGTACACTTAAGAAAAGGCAACTTTGGTGCTCCTTTGCTTCTAAAAGGTTACGTCCCAACAGAAGTCTGCTCTGTTTGCTCTTTTGTGAAAGATAACCTCTTTCCAGCGATGTAGTGGGTGTCAATTTCGTCTGCGCTAGTAAGAAATCTACTTCGGATTTACTGGTCACAGTCTACTAAGAGACCTAAAGCTCCTGTGGAGACTGTTCCTTCGGTTTCTCTCTGACCCAAGCGCCTTTTCGAGGGAGGAAAACCCAAGCGCTTCTTTCGGCCGAAGTCGAATTTGCGACCTCAGTCTAAGGCCTCGGCCAAGGTTAACAAAACCTCCAAATGAAAGCTCGGTTCTTCATGCACCAGTGGGAGCCAGGCTGGCGCTGTTTTGGGAGGAATGGGAAAACAGAGGAGCAGAAGCCTGGGTAGTGCAAGTACCTCAAGTTCGGCTATCGTATTCCTCTCGTTTTCACCTCCCTCGCTCTGCACCTGTGCCAATTCCATTCCAGGCATACTCTCCGGGCTCAGACAAATTTCTGGCGCTAGCCGCAGAAGTGGAAGCGCTTTGTTCTCAAAGAAGCGATGAGAACCAGATAGAAGGGGATTTTCCTCCAGGCTGTTTTACAATCGCCTTTTGTAGTTCCCAAGTCATCAAGGGGGTGGAGGCCGGTTTTGGATGTGAGCGCCCCCTGAACTTGCATGTCCAGAAAAACAAATTCATATGGAGACCACTCGGTCGGTTCTGGAGTCCATCAGACAGGGGGGGGGGATTGGATGGTCTCTCTGGGACATGCAAGACGCTTATTTTCACATTCCGATACATCGCGAATCTCGGAAGTTACCTGGAGGTTCATGTTCTAAGGCAAGGTGTTTCAGTTTCGGGCGCTTTGCTTCGACTAGCAACCGCTCCTCAGTTTTCACCAGGGTTCTATCCCGATAGGAAGCTGGCTGCACATATTAGGAGTAAGAATCTCCCTCTATCTGGACGATTGGCTTCTCCGTCGAATCAGAGAGTCGGTGCATGAAGGACCTTGGAACAACTCTGGATCTTGCCAGAAAGTTAGGAATTCTGGTCAACAAACAGAAGTCCCAGTTGGTTCCATCTCAGAGCATCCTTTATTTGGGGATGATTCTGAATGCTCAAGTTTTTCGGGCTTTTCTGTCCCGAAGAGGGTTCAAGGCTGTCTGGAGACAGTTTCAGGAGTTCTTGGACAAAAAGGTAAGTTCGCCAATCAGTGGATGAGGCTCCTGGGCAAATTGACGTCAGTGGAGAAATTTGTGACGTTGGGAAGACTGCACATGAGACCTCTGCAGTTTTTCCTGAGAGCCTCTTGGTCAGGAAGACACAACCAGACTCGATTACCTTTCCTGTCACAGATCAAATAAAAGAGGACCTAAGGTGGTGGCTCTCTCGAGCAAGTTGGAAGAAGGGTTAGATTTACGACCCATCCTCCGAACCTACAGTTCTTTTCCGACGCATCGAACACAGGTTGGGGAGCCCTACTGGGAAATCAACGGACTTCAGGAGCTTGGTCGGAGAAGGAGAAGAAGTTCCACATAAATGTAAAGAAACTGTTAGCAATTTTCTTGGGGCTCAGACAGTTTCGGAGCTTAGTAGAAGGTCGAGTAGTGGCAGTGCATTCCGACAACTCCACGGCTCTCTCGTACGTGCGGAAACAGGGGGGGACTCAGTCTTTCTCTCTGTACGAAGTAGCCAAGGATCTCCTGTGGTCAAACGAAAGCGAAGGTTCAGCTAGGTCCCGAGATTTGTCCGGGAAAGATGAACGTCCTGGCGGACGAGTTAACGTCGTCAACAGCAAGTGTTACCTCTGGAGGTGGGGACTTTGGACAACAAGATTTGTCAGAAACTTTGGCGCCCTTGGGGGGACGACCGTCAATAGACATGTTCGCGACATCAAGGAACAACCGTCTTCCTCTCTTTTTGTTCGCCAGTCCCAGATCCTCTAGCTTTGGTCGGTGGGACGCAATGCTGTTGGATTGGTCAGGGGGTCTGGAAGCTTATGCATTCCCCTCCGTTCGGTCTAATAAAGAGAGGTGCTGAACAAGTTCATGTCGACAGCAATGTAACGCTAACGTTAATCGCTCCCTTTTGGCCAGGAAAGAGTGGTTCCCGGACCCCTTCTCCAGTTGTTAGTAGACTTCCCAGACTTCTTCCTCCAGAGAAGTGGCTTCTCAAACAACCTCACTTCAAGAGGTTCCACCAAAACTTGTCCGCTCTAGCTCTGACAGGGTTCAGACTGTCCGGAATCTTGTCAGAGCGAAAGGATTTTTACAAGAAGAGCTGCAGAAGCTATCGCTCGTTGTAGGAGAGAGTCTTCTAACAAACTCTATCAAGGGAAGTGGAGAATCTTCAGAGAGTGGTGTAGAAGTGCTAAAGTCTCTACTTCTGCACTCTTTAACAGAAATAGCAGATTTTCTTCTATTTCTTAGGAACTCTAAGAAACTGGCTCCTTCGACGATCAGAGGATATAGAGCCATGCTCTCTTCGGTTTTTCGACATCGAGGTTTGGATATTTCCTCCAATTCAGATCTGTCGGACCTCATTAGGTCTTTCGAAACCACTAAGGCTCCCGCAAGGATACAGTGGCTTGGAACTTAGATGTGGTGCTTAAGTTCCTCATGGGGCCACCGTTTGAGCCTTTGAAGTCGGCTTCACTCAGGAACTTGACTAAGAAGGCACTCTTCTTATTGCACTAGATTCTGCTAAAGCGTGTCAGCGAATTGCACGCTATAGACAAAAAAGAGTCGGTTTCTCTCAAGGCAATGCTGTATTTCGGTTTCTTTGACCTTTCTAGCCAAAAATGAGAATCCTTCTAATCCTTGGCCGAGGAGTTTTGTGGTAAGGAACTTATCTGAGTTGGTGGACATGAGGAGGAGGAAAGGCTCTTATGTCCAGTCAGGGCTATTAAGCAGTATCTGTTTGCCACTAAGGGTATTAGAGGACAATCTTCTAAGCTCTGGACCTCGGTTCAAAATCCCTCTCGTCCTCTTTCTAAGAATGCTATATCGTTTCTTTATTAGAGAGCTTATCAGGAAGCTCACTCGCAGTCCGAGAACGACAATCTTTCCGTTCTGAGAGTTAAAGCTCACGAGGTTAGAGCAGTGGCAACGTCTTTAGCATTCAGAAAGAATTTATCTTTAGCTTCGATTCTTCAGAGCACGTTCTGGAGATCGAATTCGGTTTTTTGCGAGTATTATCTCAAAGAGATAGAAACGGTTTTTCGAGAATTGTAAAACGTTAGGTCCGGTGGCGGTTTCTGGCATGGTGTTGGGAGAAACGGCACAGGGGTCGTCACCTCTATGCTAACTTTTCACCTTGAATAGGTTGTCGAGTTCAAGGGAAGCTGGGGGTACTGAGTACCTGGGATACTCACCAGTCTGTTAGGTCAGATTTTACAATGGTTGGGTATATGTGTTTTTAAATCTGGTGTTGGTGACAAATGTTTTGTATGATTGAATTTCTGGTCTTAGCCCAGGGCAAGGGCAATCTTTGTTGTTACTATCCTCCGTCAGTCAGCCTTGACTCGCTTGAACTACGGAAGGATTCCACTCCTGTAGAGGCTAACTTTGGTCAAATTCCAATTCCTCTACATTAGTAAGAAGAGCACCGACCAGAGGCAGTAACAGTCTGCTGTAGCTCTCTTACAAGGTAAGGTACAACAGACACCTTGAGTGTTTACTGGTATTGCAATAAATGTAACCATTTAAAAATACTAGTGGTCCACTGAATCCCACCTCCCATAAATGTGTAATCAGCTCTATAATTTGTTCGGTAAGACACTACAATAAAAAATGAATTTTCATTATTAAAATGAAGTTTTATTGTATACTTACCGAACAATTATGATTATTACCCACCCTCCTCCTCCCTTAGGTGGACGGACGGCAGAAAGAATTGGATTCACCTGGGCAGTTGTACCTGGTTCTCCCGCGAGTGGAGGGAGATGACGTCATCACCACCAGTGTTGGCGACGCCGACGCGCTAAATTTGAATTTAGTATCCTGCCGCTCGTGGAAATCACGGCTCTATAATTGTTCGGTAAGTATACAATAAACTTCATTTTAATAATGAAAATTTCATTTTTTAAAGATTAACGGTCATTCCTCTACTTTCCAATGAAATTCTACCTGTTAGCTTTCTGTCTGGCCTACAGACTCATCACATTTGGTAAATGGCAGGTTTTGTGGAATAATGGCTAACTGTAGCAGATTGAAACATTAAGCCAACTGTTAGATTATGGTGTTTTTCATTCAAAAACTTAAAGCCACTTTTTAAGTTATATCCGTCTTTGAATGGGTCAGTTTTTTTGCCGACCTATGGGTATTATTAGATGAATTACCCCATGATCTGATCCGTCGGTGGAATAACACACACAGATAACATCCCAGAACACTTTACAATCAAGCATATCTTTTGTGATTGTCCACCTTTCAAACCGACAACAGATGTAAAGTAAGGGTAAAACAATCTTGGTAGAGAGATTATGTCAGAATCATAAATGTTGTTAGTCATCTATTATATTTTTGGGGAATTGCAGTAAATTAAGAAAATTAGTTCATTCATCAAGAAACAAACCCTTTGTGCCATCCATTGATAAAGTAAAATGCTCTATCGCTCTCTCTCTCTCTCTCTCTCTCTCTCTCTCTCTCTCTCGCTCTCTCTCTCTCTCTCTCTCTCTCTCTCTCTCTCTCTCTCTCTCTCTCTCCACAATGCAGCTTTCCTTCAAGAACAACTCCTCAGGGAGACAAGTTTTGAAGCAAATATACATTTGAAAGTTTTCTTGTCCATATTAGTTGCTGAGGCATTAGTCATTATCATGATGTTGAGTCAGCCAATCAGTATAATTAGAAATTATTGCAGTTAGGAAAAAAATAGTGCTATTTAGATTTGAATAACACCATTGCACTACATGTTTTATAACACGATTCCTTTTACAGGAACTTATCCCAGTTTGTCCCTTAGAATTTTTATCCATTGTTCCAATTTTTTTTATCATATTTTTATTTGTTCTCAATTGTTTTTTCAAGAAAACTCATTCTTGCAAATATTTGAAGCATGTTTCTGTAGCAATTTTAAGGCTGTATCTTTTGTAAGATTTTTTCCCCCCAAGTTCTGTGGGACCAAGCTTCCATAGTTGGTGGATCTAGTTCTTACGATGACTACATTTTCTCAAGTGAGACTATGTATTTCTAGACGTTTACTATCATGTAATGTTTTTTTGTGCACATTATACTTCAAACACATTTTTGTTCTCAGGGACATTGCTGGTCATGAGAGATTTGGACATATGACAAGGGTCTACTATAAATATGCGTAGTGTTGTTGATAATATAGTAACTGTTTTCTTAGCACACAGGAGTCATGCTTTCATGTTTTTTTTAATAAAAACTATCTATACGACAGTGATTTCCTTTTTGAACTTATGTTTATGAAAACCTAATGAAGAAAATTTGTTGACTGTTTCCTGTTGAGGCATCATCTGGCTACGGATGTTTTCTTTTTCTTTTGGTACGTGTTTGTACTACAATGTAAATTCAGCTGTCAATTTGTTTACAAAACTATTTATGAGCTAGTATATTTTGTACATGAACTTCCCTGACAGATATATACTTAGCTATAGTCTCCGACGTTCCCGACAGAATTTCAAATCTCGCGGCACACGCGACAGGTAGGTCAGGTGGTCTACCTTACCGCCGCTGGGTGGCGGATGTACGAACCAACTCCCGTAAGCTTGTCAGATTTTTTCTCTGTCGCGGGAACGATAACAACTGTTGTCGGTTCCCTCTCGATAGTTTTTCGATTCTCGCTTGCCTGGAGTTAATTTGGACTTCTTTTTGGTGACGTATTCGCTTTGTTTTGGCTTGGCATACGCTGATTGTGGACCTGTTTGATTTTGAGTTTGATTTTCTTTAACGATGTCTGATCTAGATTCGGTAGTTAAAACTTCGGTTTTGTTTAGGGTTTGCGTGAATGAAGGATGTAAGGTGAGGTTGCCGAAAGCTTCGGTAGACCCCCACACGGTTTTGCATGAAATGCAGGGGGAATGAATGTTCTTTTGCTAACCCTTGTAGTGAATGTAAGGGATTGAATGAAGAAGAATATAAGGCGTGATAGAGTGCGTAAGGCTTCCTCTAGAAGTCTAGCAGATCTAGAATGAGTGAGTTGGATGTGGACCCTAATAGTACTAACGTAGAATTAGAACCTTCTTCCAAGTTGCAGCCCCGGCTCCCCGCACCGAAGCCGAAGATTCGCCTTCGGAGGCGGCAGCTCTGAAAGCCACGAATCGTTCTATGGATCAGAAGATTCGTCAGTTGGAAGGTAAGGAGAGTGTTAGTGATCAGTGCAGTGTCCCCAGTGTTGTTGGAGGGTGCGTCTGACCGGCTCCTTAGTGCCTCTAGGCCTAGACCTCTTCCAGACTCCCAGTTCCAGTGGAGGGGAGGAAAAGTCGAAAGCCGCAGGAGGGCTAGGGAGAGCCCCCACCGGTCAGGCGTCCCTCGGCAGATCCTGAAGTACGCTCCCAGGCTGCCTCGGATCGCTACAAGAAGGAGCTCCTACGCCAATGCTTCTCCTCTTCGTCGTCTTCCCTCCCTCCAGAAGAGAGGTTGGAAACTCCCCGGATGCGTCGCGCCCCCGTTGAAGAGGGCTTGGAAGGCTCCCTGCAGTCCCCTTTGGCTTCTAGTCCGGAGGTTTTCCCGGAAGAATCGTCGGTGGAGGCGAAGAAACCCAAGAAATCCTGCGTGATCGTTCTTCTTCTCGCGCTCCGCGCTCGGCGCCTGCTTCCGAGGAAGAACAAGAAGATTCTCCTACGAGAGTACTCGCTGGACTTCAAGCTCAGATCACGGCGCTAGCAGACTCTCTAGCAGTTAGATCACAGGAAGAAGGACGTTTCTCTTCCGATCAAGAGATCTAGGCGCCGCTCTTCGGAGGATCGTTCTCCTTCATATGGGGAGGTTTCGTATGAAGGTGGGGGGGCTCGCGTGAGCGCCCTCGCTCGCCTGGCTCTCTTTCGATTTCAAGGCGCCAAACATCGGTAGGACGCTCTATGGAGAAAGAAGTTTTTTCTCCAGATTGGATTCCCGCTTCCGGTAAGCGCACTGCACCTGCTCATCACGCGATTTCTTCAACTCCCTCGCGTGAGACTTCTCCTCAGCAGCCTCAAGATTCTAGAAGGCGCCCTTATACAAGTAGGCGTTCTTCTTCCAGATGTCACTCTCCTCGAGTGTCGGATCGTGACTTTCTCTCCTGACAGGCATCTAGAGTCTGGTAGGAGTCGTGTGCATGATAGACGGCCTACTGTTAGCCGCTCCCCGCAAGGTAGGCGCCAAGAGCCTACTGCACATAGATCTCCTAGTAGGCGCTTATCTCTTTTAAGGCGTCATACTCCTGATTATTCTCCTAGGGGCAGACAACAAGAGTCTTTCAAGCGCCCTTCTCCATGTAGGCGCTCTCCCGCTTCTAGGCGCACTTCTCCTGACCGTTTGTCTCTTGGTAGGCACCAGGAATCCCGGAAGCGCCCTTCTCCAAGTAGGCGCTCGTTAGTTTTTTGAAGCGCCCTTCTCCTGAATGTTACCCTCTTGTTAGACGTCAAGAGTCTCGCAAGCAGCCTTCTCCTAGTAGGCGCATTTCGCCTTCTAGTCGAACTTCCGTTGGATCGTACGCAACTGGACAGGATGGAGAGCCGCGCAAGCGCTCTGCTCTCGATAGGCGCTCTTCTCCTGGCAGCCGCTCGCCTCAGGATAGGCGCATAGAGTATAGTAGGCGCTCGCCTCCTCGTAAGCGCCCTGTGGATATTTCCGAGGATTCTCGGAGTAGGAGCCCTACCTCTTCCTTCGGCTGAGATTCCGGATACCTCGAAGAGGGAGTCTCATCGTAGACATCCCAGATCTTCTCATCGTTCTCCAGTGGATGTGAACTCTTCTAAGAGAGGGCGTTCTCCAACCTCTCGCTCAACTCCTGCTAGGATCCCTTCGTCACCTAAGGATCTTCCGCGCTCGCCTCGACAAGACGTCCTAGAAGGTTCGGATGAGGAAACCGAACACCTTCTGCTGCTGGGTCTCTTCTTACAAGAACGCTTACAAGAGCTACTTTTACAAGTTTTTGGGATTCCCTTACTCCTACGGCTCCTCCTTCTCCTCACTCACTTTTTTCAACGGCGAAAAGACAGCGAAGAGTTCTTCTTGTGTGAGGATGAAAGCCAACTCTTTCAATGAAGAAGGCACTGAGGAGTTTTGGTTCTGGATGGCTTCCAAAGAAGAAGCGGGGAAAACGATGTTCGCTTTTCCTCCTTCGAAGTTATCAGGACGCGCTGGTTTCTGGTACGAAACAGGAGAGCCCTTAGGATTGGGTCTACCGTCGTCGGCTGATTCGGATTTTTCGGCGCTGGTAGATTCGACAAGGAGAACTGCCCTTAACTCTGCTAAGACGACTTGGGCAATGAATGAATTGGATCATTTGCTCAAAGGTATGTTTAGAGTGCCTAGAAGTATTTAACTTCCTTGATTGGTCGTTGGGAGTCATAGCCAAGAAAATTGAAGTGCCAGAGTCAATTTCGCCAGAAGACCTTATGTGTGTTTTGTCTTGTATGGACAAGTCGGTAAGAGACGGAGCGAGTGAAATCGCCTCCCTTTATGGGCCGGGATCGTGAAGAAGAGGTCGGTTTATTGTTCCTTCTTAACGAAGTCGGTCTCCCATGCTCAGAGGTCTTCTTTGCTGTTTGCTCCTCTGTCTACTCAGTTGTTCCCGAAACATCGAGTGCAGGACATTTCGAGGTCACTTTCGGCCAAAGCCACCCAGGACCTTTTGGCACAGTCGGCAAGAAAACCTCGCCCTTCCTTCCCTACCAAGGCTAAGAAGGAAAAGGCAAGTGTTCGAGAACCCTTTCGAGGGGCATCTTCATCAAGAACCTCTACGTTTAGAGGTCGTAGACCTTCAAGAAGGGGTAAGACTTTCGCCAAGTCTGTTAAAGCCCCCAAATAACTTGCAAGTCCTTCAAACAACGGTGGGCGCCAGACTCTTAGAGTTTGCAGAAGTCTGGGCCCAAAAAGGGGCGGATCCTTGGACCCTTTCTATTTTGAGGAGAGGTTACCTCATCCCTTTTCGTCGAAAGACCTCCCTTGACGACCATCCCAAGGGAACTGACGGCCAGGTACAGAGACCCATCGTGAATCAAGCTCTCCATCTAGCAGTAGATCAGATGCTGGAGAAGGGGGCTATCGAACTAGTGACAGACCATCATTCATCGGGCTTCTACAACCGCCTTTTCCTAGTTCCGAAGTCCTCAGGGGGATGGAGACCGGTGTTGGATGTAAGCGCCCTGAACTTCTTCGTAGAAAAGAAGAAGTTCACGATGGAAACGCCTTCATCAGTGCTGGCAGCACTTCGTCCAGGGACTGGATGGTTTCCTTGGATTTACAGGATGCTTACTTCCACGTACCGATCCATCCTTCCTCGAGGAAGTTTCTCAGATTCATGATGGGGGGGGGGGGGGAAAAAAAATTTTTCAGTTCAGGGCTCTGTGTTTCGGCCTCTCGGACGGCCCCCCTCAAGTGTTCACCGGGATTTGGTTTTGAGGAATGTGGCTCAATGGCTTCATTTTTGAAAGGGGTGAGGATATCCATGTACCTCGACGATTGGCTAATAAGGGCCAATTCAGAAGATCGTTGTTTGAAGGACTTACAAGTAACTTTAGAATTGACGAAGGCTTTGGGACTTCTCGTCAATTTCAAGAAGTCATCACTAATTCCCGAGCAAGAGTGTGTGTATCTCGGGATACAGATGAACTCTCTGAGTTTTCGGGCTTTTCCCTCGCAGGAAAGGATAGCCCGAGGATTCGAGAGAGTAACAACCTTCTTAGGGAAAGAAGTATGCACAGTGAGGGAGTGGATGAGTCTGCTGGGACGCTTCTCCTCTCTGGAGCAATTTGTTTCCCTAGGAAGGTTGCACCTGAGACCGCTCCAATTCTTTCTCATCGGAATTGAGTCGTCGTTCTCAGGATTTGACGTTCTCCCTGTCGTTATCCCAGGACATCAAGAAACATCTCTTATGGTGGGACAGATCCCAACCTCTTTGCGAAGGCGACTGTCTCTTCAATCACAGACCCCCAACCTGGTGTTGTTCTCCGACGCGTCGGACATGGGGTGGGGTGTGCAACTCGGGAACCAGCGAAGTGTCAGGTACCTGGGTGGGGGACCAGGTAGCCTGGCACATCAACAGAAAGGAGTTGATGGCTGTGTGGTTGGCTCTGAAGGCTTTCGAGCCCAAAGTCAGAAGATCGGTAGTGCAGGTCAACGCGGACAACACTACAGCTCTGGCAATTATATCAGGAAACAGGGGGGGACGCATTCCTTCTCCCTGTACGAGACAGCAAGAGACCTTCTTCTGTGGGCAGAAAGAAAGAGGAATTCAAGCTTCTCACCAGGTTCGTGCAGGGAGAAAGGAGGAATGTAAGAGCAGATCTCCTCAGCAGGAAAGATCAGGTCCTTCCCACAGAGTGGACCCTTCATCTGGATGTTATGCCAGAGCCTGTGGAAGTTATGGGGCAGGCCACACAGACCTCTTTGCCACGTCAAAGAACAAGAGGCTGGATCCTTACTGCTCTCCGATATCGGATCCAGAGGCAGTAGCAATAGATGCTCTTCTTCTAGACTGGAACGGACTCGACGTCTACGCGTTTCCCCCTTCAAGATCCTGGGGCTAACCATCAAGAAGTTCGTAGAGTCCGATCAACGAGAATGACCTTAATCGCTCCCTTTTGGCCGGCCCAAGAATGGTTCACAGAGGTACTGGAATGGTTGGTGGACCTTCCAAGATCGCTCCCGCTAAGGAGCGATCTACTCAGACAACCCCACTTCGACAGGTACCACAAAAATCTCCTCGCTCTCAGTCTGACTGGCTTCAGACTGTCCAAAGTTTGGTCAGAGCGAAAGGCTTTTCAGCAACAGCTACTAAAGCAATCGCAAGAGCGAGGAGACCTTCCACCTTGCGTGTATACCAGTCAAAGTGGGATGTCTTCAGACGTTGGTGCAAGAGGAAGAACATTCCTCTTCCAGTACCTCTGTGACCCAAATTGCGGATTTCCTTATTTTCCTCAAAGAAGAATGTCATCTGGTTGTGTCAACTATTAAGGGATACCGCAGTATGTTGGCGGCGGTATTTCGGCATAGAGGCTTAAATATATCCGATGATAAGGACCTGCATGATCTTATTAGATCATTTGAAACCATTAAGCGTCCTCATATAGTACCGAACTGGAATCTAGACGGTAGTTCTACAATTCCTTGGATCGTCTAGATTCGAACCTCCTGGCTTAGCCTCTTTCAAGGATCTGACGAAGAAGGCTATCTTCCTTTTGGCCCTAGCTACAGCTAAGAGAGTGAGTGAGCTCCAAGCTATTGAGGGCAATGTAGGGTTTTAAGGAAGATTCTATGGTGTGTTCGTTTCTTCCAAGTTTCCTTGCAAAGAATGAAAACCCATCACGCCCTTGGCCCAGGAGCTTTGAAGTTCGTAGTTTATCTTTTCTAGTAGGGGAAGAGCCTGAAAGAACTCTTTGCCCTATGAGAATTATGAAGTATTTCCTTAAGAGGAAGGAACAACTTAAGGCTAATCAAGATGTGCTTTGGTGCTCCGTAAAGGACCCCACTCGGCCCATGTCGAAGAATGCTCTTTCCTTTTTTCTGAGAAGCCTTATTACAGAGGCACATGTTGCCTGTAAGGAAGAACATTTAGACTACTGAAAGTTGAAAGCTCACGAGGTGAGAGCCATCGCAACTTCGCTTGCATTCAGAAAAAATATGTCTGTGCGGAACTTGATGGAGGCGACTTTTTGGAGATGCCAATCGGTTTTCGCAAACCACTACCTACGTGATGTAAAAATCACATATGATAAATGCTTCACCTTGGGTCCTTTCGTATCGGCGGATTCGGTGCTGGGGCAGGGAGCTGAAACTTATCCTGTGTAAATTTTTATATGTTACCCTATATTTTATATTGTTGTTTTTTGGTTGTCTGAAAGAGGTTGCAGGAGGCACCTCTTTTTGTCGTAATATTAACCCTTTGTATTTTGGTTAGGTGGTCTGGTTGGTTTTGGCTCCTTGCAGAGGTAGTGGTAAGGATCTGTTAGGTAAGCGGACAAGGTCCCTCTAACAGCATCCGACTTGGATTCTACCACAATAGGGGATCACATATCCAGTGGTAGATCCGAGAGTCTTTCAGCATCAGGTCACGTCCTAGCTGTAGCTCTCCAGGCAATGCAGACTCAGAGATAGTATCTATGAAGTCTTCATCCTGAAAGGTGAGAACCAAGGTTTTTATATCCTACAACATTAGTTGTTTCCCGTCTTACCTGTATTATTGAGCTGTCTCTTACCCTCCACCAAGGGTGCCAATCAGCTAAGTATATATCTGTCAGGGAAGTTCATGTACAAAAATGATATTGTTAAACTACAATAAAGTTTTGTACATACTTACCTGGCAGATATATACGATTAATGGCCCACCCAGCCTCCCCTCAGGAGACAGGTGGAAGAGAAAAATCTGACAAGCTTACGGGAGTGGTTCGTACATCCGCCACCCAGCGGCGGGTAAGGTAGACCACCTGACCTACCTGTCGCGTGTGCCGCGAGATTTGAAATTCTGTCCGGGACGTCGGAGACTATAGCTAAGTATATATCTGCCAGGTAAGTATGTACAAAACTTTATTGTAGTTTAACAATATCATTTTTGGTATGCATTAAGAATGCATTGATGTCTAACCTCTTATATTCTAATATCCTTAACAGGGTGGCAGCTATTGTTGTATTTGATCTCTCAAGACCTCCGACCTTTGAAGCTGTTCTTAAAGTGAGTAGTTATCTTGTAATTCCTTTCAGTTTGTTAGGCTTATTGATTTAAAGTATAGACACATTGCGGTTGCAAGGATGTCCTTTTTTTCATTAAAGGTGTCCGTTTTAATAAGCATGGTTTTCTGTAAGTTACTTAAATTTGTTAAATATCATTGAATACATGTAATTTTCACTTCTTGTATCCTTTTACGAGGATTTAAATCATGTAGGAAAGCCACAAACCCATGTCACAATCATAGATTGTCATAGACACTTAAGTCTCAAAAAAAGGTAACAGCATTTTGGCAGTGCTGTTGTGCATGTGTGGTTACATTTAAGTTAAAAGACACCAGTTTGCAGCAGAGGCAATGAACAGGTGATGTGCTGTTGCACATAGAGACTGAACGTGCATTAAACAATGGGCACTCAAGGCTTCCCTCTCTCTACCTATGCAGAATATGGGGTATCCAGCCAGATGGCTGCCTATAACCCATATGGTGGACCTATTTTAAACAATTTTATAGTACAGTTGTTGGAAGAATTGATGGAATAATAAACTTTATGCAAGTCTCTTAGGTTTGAAGGTTTGGTTCGTTACATCTTTTCACCATGTTTTAAGTGATTGGCAGACCACTGGTATGTGTGTTAACTGCGATAATATTGCAGTTACTGATAAATGTAGAGAAGTTAATTGTAACTACAACAGTCTGGGAATCAGTGTTATTGGGGATATATTCAAACTTTACTAGCACTCTGTCACCAAAACCAGTACTAGTAACTCATAGGCTTACCACTGAGCTGTACCATGTGAGGTTCAAGGTGATTTTATTGGATATTTTTTGAGAAGTTAAATGTTGCTTATATGCCAGGGAATTTGGTGAATTGTTGAATTTGTAAATTAGGCTCTTGCATCTGTTATTGAATATGTTCTGCCTTGGATCTTGAAGTAAAATGACTTGGGCGATTCAGGTAGACATTTCAAGTAATTAAAAACAAAGTTGTAATGTATCCATGGTAGAAAGATCCTGTTCATTGAGATATGTGTAATTGGAAGAGGTGAAAATTGCAGAACCATATGAAATAGGTACTTGAGGTGTAGCAACAATTAAGAGGTATCTCATGGCCATAAATTTATAGCTTGTAACTGTTTAATCTTTCATTTGGTGCTGAATTTATTGTTGTTACTATTTTAACAAGTGAAAATTAGTGGTAACAATGTGGCCAAATAGTGGACGCCTGTGTTATTAATTGTTAAGCTGTCTTCAATTAGATAGTGGGAAAATTGCTTCTGAAAATTGACTTTAGTGATTTCTCTTTGCAGTGGGTCAGTGACATAAGGGAGAAGGTCACCCTGAATGATGGCAGACCTCTTCCTGTCCTGCTTCTGGCCAACAAGTGTGATATTGAGTCTATCAGTATTCAGCCAGAAGTGATTAAAAACTTCTGCAAGCAGCACCTCATTGATGCTTGGTTCCTAACATCTGCCAAAGAAGACATTAATATTGGTTAGTAATAATTTATTTGGATATGTCGAGCGGTCCTTTTGGTCTGATGCCCAGTTTGACAAATGTAGGAAGTTTTCCTGGCAGTGTTGAGGGTATTTTTGGCATGAAATTTATTACAGGTTGGAAGGAACCAGAAAGCACTTAGCTCCAGTGCCATAAATGGATCTTATTACAGCCCTTTATCTATTTTGCATTCAGTTTGATTTTCATTTTGTAGAGCCCTCATTTTTTCTTTTCTTATACATATTTTGTTTTGGAGGAATGTTCTGAACAAGTTGAATGGCTTTATGGCTTGGTTTTGGGGAAATGAGTGCTCATTAGAAGTAATCATAGGCACTAATGATGATAGTAGTAATGTAGTTGAACTGGGAATTATTGGTAAAATGAGTACTTGGTAATATATTAAAATGCAGTCATGATTGTCTCACTTATGTTAATTCGGTGATTTGCTTTAATAGAGGATGCCATGAAATGGCTTGTGGGTCGCATCCTTGAGGTTCGTTCGACTTCCCAGGCACCAAGGCCATTGTCCGAACCCTTGCCCCAGAAGAGCCTCCAGAAAAGCCAACATCATTTTGTTGCAGGTAAGTTTATATTGACAGTTTTTTTTATATATATATTGACTAGATTTTAACTAAAATAATCTCTTTTGGAATTAGATATTACCATGCTATTAATTGTTCCCATTTTTATATTTATGTAACACAAAGAAATTGAACATCCATGAGATACTGCAAATTTTTTTTTTTTTTTAATTGTTAAATATGGATTGTCATATTTTTTTGGCAATTTCTGATTCAGATCTTGACTAGGATTACACTTTCCATATTTATCTCTGTCTCGCATATTGCATGAAATGTCTTTAATGCTTCCTATAGCCCTCATGAGAACACAAGACTTAATTTTTTTCCAGATGAGGGATATGGAAAAAAATTGTTGTGTTGGTAAAATGGTGAGGATTCACCGAGTTTTTCAATTGAGCTGTATGCTGGAGTTCAGCTGGTACAGCATCCTGTTGTGTAGCCCGGCTGGGAAGCGGCAACATTCTTGTGGATGGCGGGAGCCGTGTGTTGGGCATTGGTTCTAGATTTTTGGATGGGTACTAACAAGGTTTAAATTTCTTTTGATATATTTTTTTTTTGTGCCCAGTATATCATCTAGTCATAACTGAGAGCTGGGAAATTTATTTTTAGGTTAATGGAATAAATTTTTTTAAATAAATTTTTTGTGGTTATATGTAAATGTTTTTCAGGAGAATTTTATTAGGTTAAGTATATATTTTAGATTTTAAGGTTTTTCCATGTTCTTCAAGTTCATAGTTTGTATATATCTTTTGTACTTGCAATATCTATATTATGTTGTTTTCCTTTTGTAACATTGAAAGTGCCTGATGAATAACTATTCCGTCCAATATCTAGCTTTCACTGCCAGGACTAAGTTGTGCAGTTGGTTGTCCTCTACTGTGGCATACATTTTGTATGGACAGCAAAGTCTCTTTGTGTCCTTGTCTTGTGATATGGGAAGGCCATCGCTTGGGTCGTTCAACCCGATTGATTGTTGGGCTCTTTTTATTAGGCTCTGGCTGTCATGAACCACAGCTAAGAGTCTATTTTGTCTTGGGTGTCTGTGATAAGACACAAACATTTTCTTCAAACTGTTAAGCATCGTACAAAAGTTAGCTTCCCCTTTATCACAGAAGTAATTGTTCCGAGCTGTCATGTTTTGAGGTGCCATGGAAGTAGCATACAGGTGTTTTTTTTCTTTTTTTTCTGTTGAGCTACGATAGCACATAAGGTTGACCTTTGCAGTTAGGTGGATCTCAGGTTTTGAACTTTTCTTTGAGGTCATGGACATCATTATTATGTGGGAGCATGTCCATTTTTCACTTGTATATTGCTTGAAGACTTACAGATTGTATATTGCTTGAAGACTTACAAATCTGTAACCACACATCTGTAACTGAATTCTTACATTTATTACTCCTTTGATGACCTTGTAATCCTCTTTACATCTCAGGGATAGATTGTTTTCATGATGTATTTTGCAACATAATAGCTGTGGTGAACTCAGTTTGTGCCTTCCTCACAAAGGTCTTGTCTGTCTCAAATGTTAATACTGTAAAAAGCAATAATGATACCCAGTGTTTGATATATACTTTTGTGGGTTATTACTATTTTTTCGAAAGTGCAGTAATAATTATGTGACTTCTTACTCTTACAAAGTTGCAAAATATGAATAAATTGATGTTCATTTTCAGAGCAGATTTGAGCTGTTCATGTTTTTATTTATTTTATTTTGTTGAGTAGTGAAACATAACATTTTGTCAAAATGAATGGTCACTCAGGGTCAAGTTTGAGGTAGCTTGTTGCAATTATTTCTGTGATAAAATATTTTGATATAAGGGACTCACTATACTGGATAGGGTTAGCGACTTATACTCATGGTTACAATGCAGATAGTGTGCTTATCATCAGTCCTATGTATTTTTAAGGAAGATGCATATGCATATATTTTACAAATATTCAACCAAAGTGCTTTGATAGGACCAGTTTGTTTTGTAGTAGCATTTACTGATATTTGTTCCCATTCTCTTTCGTTTTTAGTAACAAAATCAGAAAATGCACACTAGATACTTTCGGGTCTTGCGGAATGTGTGGTTGTGAAACACAAAAAAAGACCTGAATGATGAATGTCTATCTGTGTTAAGTACACCTGGTGCATAGTGAAATATGTCATCACCTCCATGTACATTGGCCATAATTTTCAATTTTAGGGAGCTGAATTTTATATGTTTTTTATGACCAAATAGTATCTGTATTATAAAATTTTGTGTACAGTCCAACCTCTTAAATCTGAAACCTTGGGACCAGGCCACTGCCTAATCATAAGTCGACTACAGTACTAAACTTTTCTCAGATTCTGCACATTATTATCTGTGACTTTAATATCATAAATTTGGTATCTTCATAAATATCATTATTAATTTCTTTGTCATTTATTTTGATTTTAAGAGGGTAGTGAGATGAGAAAAAATTAATTGAACTTGAATGATTTTTGGCAATCACAGTGCATTTGAATGTCGGCGGCAAAACGTAAACAAAGCACACCGGCATCTATTTAGGAAAATAAACACTAAACTATTCGCTAATGAAATAAGCATTTTCTAGCACAGATAAAGATTTATGTTTGCACTTCATATCTTGTATCATCTGATCTTATGGGTGGCATATTGAATAAGTAAATACACATTTATGTAAAAGAAATGATCAAAATTGTATGAACTATGTCTTTCAAGCGCACTAAGAGTAAGAAATTTTTGTTTTGCCTCATGTCTCATTGTTTTGAGCATTCTCAAGTGGAATATTTAAAAAAATATATATATTTAATCACTTAAAATTAATACCAAAAACATACTTGCCTTCACATATCATTCCTAACAACTATTTTCATCAAAACTAAGGAGATATGACAATTTTTTGCTCTCTTGAAGTTGTAAACAATACCTGGTGCCACCCTGGTGCTGCTCAACGAACTAACGGTGGCTGATTCAAAATAAAGCCGAACCACGTGAGTTCCCGGACCATAGAATGCTGGTTTTAAGAGGTTCAACTGTACTTTTTGTTTTCCACAAAGTTGGCTTACTTTATTAATATAAAAAAAAATTAATGTTGACCTCTTTGAGGACATTAAGAATTGTGGTATTTCTTGGTTTAAGTAATAGCACTAAGCAACTACATAATGTTGTTTTAGGTTTAATAAAACTATATATGTTCAGCTTTTTCTTGTAAGAAGGATTTTCTATTAGCTATGAAACTACTATGTGTATGTCATGTTTTTAAGTATTCAACATAATAAATTCCAAATTTTTAGCTTTTCTTCTTTAGTGAAATGTTTTGTCAATGATTACAAAATTATTGATATTTTGTTCATATTACACAAATGTCTCATTCTGAAATATTTGTCATTTGTACACTTATTAGTTATAGAATAGACAGTTTGTCAGTTTTATCAGTATCATGATGTGAATTTTCTTGTTTTTATTTAAGATACAGATTGTTAGTTCCCATTGTATTTGTTCCCATTTACCATGTAATTTTGTAGAATATAGATGGTTTTAATTTGTAAGTCCTTTGCACAATTCTTGAGGTCATTGAAGAGGGTCATTCAGAAATATTTAGTCTCTTGCAAGTTATCACCTGTTAATCACGTGATATAAAGAGATTGGAAGTTATGGCCAAGATTGATTGTTGAACACAACCTTCCTTATCTTCCCGTGAGTTGGAAGGTAAAGGAATGAACATGTAGATATTTGTAATATAGATCGATAGGATTTATATATTATATTTTTGGAGAGAAAGCTTATAATAGAGATGCCATATATTTGATAGTGTACAGTGTTCCTTAGATGTAATGTGGGTGTCTTGAAGAATACAACTGGTGTGGTTGGGTTTCTGTTGATTTTAACTCTGATAAACTCCTGTGGCAGGTCCAGGGAGTGGTGTTTCTAAAATTTTTGTATTTCAGTTTATTGAAGGATGTATGATTAAAGTGTACACAAAAATTACTTTGCAAATGTTATGAAAAGATAGGCTGTAAATTGGTATGTACATAATTAACTACCTGGATTATTTTAATTCTCATGTAAAGTTTTAAGAAACCATACTCCTGTCCCAGTCTTTTGGAATCCCCTGCAGGGAAGGGGCTGATCCAGAAACTTGTTTCACTGTACCCATAGTTAGCTTTCTCAATGTCACTTTCACATCATCATTTTATCTAATTCCATCGTGGGCTTGAATACTTTTAAGGAATGTGACGTAGCATCGTGATAGCTTTGGAGCATTGCTGGTGTGATTATATCTTTCTTTAGGCAGCTGTTTCTGAAGCCAAGAAGGGAAGGAATTCATGAGTCCCTTAACTGGGAAACCTGAAATTTAAAAAAAGTACCCCCTTCATTCCCAGTGCTGCTCTCATAGGTTGTGTAGTCAAGATGATTTCTTTCCAGTATTTAAGCCCTGGATTGCACACTAGTGTAGTGGTTTTATTAGCCTTGCTGGAATCAAGAGTGCTGTGCAACTATTAAATGATTGCCATAAGCTTTTCTGGAAATGAAGTACAGTAATACTTATTTCATTAAGTACTGGAAATATTTTCTTGTAATAAGTAAAAGAATAAAATACTTGAATCTAGGGGGAGTCGGGTATGGTGTTATGTTATTGGGCCTGAATGTCAGGATATAGAGTAATTCCATACTCAATTCAATTGCTTAATGCTTGCTATCTACACTTGTGTTTCCTCGGTTGTTGCATGAAGACAATCAATTTTACAGTATTGCAGGATGTGAGGAATCTAATGTTTTATAAAGGCTGCTGGGTAGAGTTTGGGGAACACTGATACTGTCTCCCAGGGGTCTTTAGCAGAGATAAACTGAAATACTGACAGTTAAAGAACAGTAGAACTTGCATTTGTTACTCTCCAGTAACACCAGCTATTTTTTCTTAGTCTATGAAGTGAGTAGACTTCTACACTTTGTATGAACTAATATTTGTTCAGCTTGAGGCTATCCTTATGAAATTTGAAAGTGTAGATTTTTTATCTCTCTCTCTCTCTCTCTCTCTCTCTCTCTCTCTCTCTCTCTCTCTCTCTCTCTCTCTCTCTCTCTCTCTCTCTCTCTCTCTCTCTCTCTGATGATTTTTTAATCGGATGTGGGTTATTTCCTAAAGAAAAATTTTGGGGATCAGATTGTGTTCTTAGTTCACTTTGATTCTTTGTGAGCCTTGCTAGAGATAAGACAAGGGTGTGTTGTCTCTATCCCCAGTTTTATTGTGCTGTTTTATAGGCAAGTATATGTTAGTATACTCACATTTCCAGGTATGATCCTTACTAAGAATATCTTACATTCCTACAAGACCTCTAACATTAATGTTGTGGTGGTCTGGTTCCATTATGTGTAATCTAAAGTTAATATAGTCTGTTTTGCTGCATTTTTGGAGGTTAAGAGTACTTTGGTAATATCAGAAACAAAATTTCTTGGTTGCATAGTTAAAATTTTAAGTACTATATGTAGGTTTAAGAAGAAAATTTTTTTCAACTGAGGCTTTTTGTTCCGTGATATTTCTTTGGACTAAATTCAGTGGTCTGGTTAAACTGTTTTCTGTGATTGACTTTGTCTGTTAAGCAGAACTTTTGTGTACCTGGTATGCCTGTTTTCATTTACCAGTTCTTTGCATAAGTTTTTTTTTCATAACATAGTTAATTGAAATCCTGTTTTCATTAATAGGTAAATTGAGTGTTTGCAATGTTTGTCTGAATGAAATCCTTTTTTTTTTTTTTTTTTATTATTATTATTATTATTATTATTGAACCCGTTTTCAGACTTCAAATACAGAATTTTCCATTAAAATTTTTCAAACCCTCTGGCTCTACGCCTATTATTTTTTTTAAAGAGCTCTGAATACTTGATATTTATACCAGGCATATGTAACTTATACTCTCGTGAATAATACCTTTAAACTCTTCTTCAGTTGAGGTTTATTTTAGCTATTGTGGAAGATTATTTTATTATTGGTCTGTATTATTTTTTATGAATTAGTTTGTTGAGATCACTGAGACATGTCTTGACTCTGCCAGGGTTCGCTGTGCATATCATTCCCTCAGACTGTATTTTTGCTCAATTTGTTCCAAGCTCCAGTTTCATGATGTGGTTTGCCTTGATTAAATTAGTCTTTTGGTACAAGACGTTCTTGATTCTGGGTTTGGTGCTGCTGACATTGGGAACTGCATGTGAAAAATTGAGAATGCCTGATTCTGCTGGTATTTCTAAAAACGTTGTTTGTATATGCAGCTATTACTACATTAACTTGCAGTTGTTTTTTTCTCCCTTGTACATGCAGCTATTACATACTATATTAACTTCATTTTTTTTCTCCCTTATGCAGTTTCTTAATATTTTGCTCTCATTTTGGCTAACAAATACTCTGAAATACTTGTTATACATATTTAAGAATGAACTTTGCTTTGTTCTTGAATCAGTAATTTTAATGACATACCAAAATTTAACACCGCTTTATCAGAACTCTTGTTCTTGGAAAGTTGCTGGCCATGATTTTTGTCCAAGAGGAGGAGCATTAAAATTTTTCTGCTGTTTATCAGAAGCTGAAATCTTGAGGCTTTAAATTTTTACACAAATTTTACTTTGTAAATTTATTCTTGTAGCATATGGGCTACATGAATAAATTCAGTATATTTCTTGGGGGAGGAGATACAATACTTTTACTATTACTTAACTTTTCTAATGATGCAGGCAAGTGAATATTAACAAAATTATATATTTTGTTAATGAATATTTTGGTAAAATACCCTCAGATATTTTTCACAGTTTTCGTAAAGTATTGAAAAAGATATAAAGCGTTTTAAGGCAAGATTCCTTAAGAATTTCTCTGAATGCAGAGTTCAACAATTTATGATGATTATGACAGTTTTGTAATACTGCTGAAGTAGGTATTTGAAAGAAGGAAACTTTCATTTTAACTGTATACTTATAATGCAGCTACAGATCTTGGCACAACAATTGCACTCAACATATATTGGTTGCTTTCGTGCAGTACTCCTTTGATATCTTACTCATACACTTTCCCGAATTTTTCAGAAGTGCGCAAACACACAGAGTGAAGTCATTTTCTTGTCATTAGTTTGGAAGATTATCATGTGGTTGAACAAACATTTGTTTTGTTCATTTAGAATCACAAAATGTGGCAAAATCTTTTGTCTGGTTGAGGATTATTATTATACTTTAAAGGATTAGATTATCCAGACCTAAAAAGGGGAATGTCGGCAGAAGAATTATACTTTTAAAAAATTAAAGGGTATTTTTTTAGTCTTTCTTTTGTGTAGTCAGTTTAAATCTGGTTTTGTCTTTTGTCGATGATTTATTCATGGTCTTTGGAATTTGTGTAAAGAAGGTATTTTAGTGGTTAGATTTATGTCATCTTGTTTTCAGGAAGTTTTTTGTTTGTTTACATTTGTAAAGTGTTCATCTATTAGCATTTTAGTCTTAGTTTTTTTGGTGTCATGGTAACCGTATGCTTTGAGCTCAGTGCTTTTTGACATCCTCATAATGTTGTAAGTTTGATGAAGGTTTAATGAGCATTTGAACACAGTTTTGTTTATTTGGATTTCATTTAAATTTTGTTCCTGTCTTGGTCGTTTTATCTTATTATCTCGTCCATACATAATTTTAATCGAAAGGAGGGTTGTCATGTAAAAACATCAGCGTTCATGTTAAGCTGCATGGTGTATTTAAAAAGAATGGAAGTTTGCGTTTGTCTAGATTTGTGAGCAAACTTGTGGTGCTCCATTTACATATATTTTCAGTGGCTTTAAGAATTATATGGCTCTCTGGTCAACAGGTGACTTTTGGAATTGTCATGATTTTCATTATTTGGAAATCTCTGGCATTTTATGCAAATGTCAGTGGTCCTGATCTGACTTTTAGTTCTAAATGCTCGAGTTCTTTTAATCAGTTTAAATTCCAGAGAGTGAATTGTTTGTATTCATTATCCTTGGAAACTAAAAAAAATAAAAAAAAGGTGATGCAATAATAATCTGCTGATTTTTTTTTTTTTTTTTTACAAGTATGTTATTGTAAGAATTAAACTTTTAGTGTACTTAACAGTTATTGAAGTAAGATTGTATCACTGACATCAGTAATATCTATGTTTCCCATGAAGTAATTTTTTAAAAAAATAATTTAGTTTAAAGGCGAGGGCATGAAAAGTTAATTCTTAGTTGTCTCTTTGTCATACCGAGTCTTTGAATTCAGCACAGTGCATTCTGTGTATCCTTTGTATCCATGCAAGCTTGAATTATAAGAATATTACTGTTTAAACTTTAGGTGATGTAGAGTTCATATTTGCAGAGTGAGCAGCTGATTTGGGAGTTTATGTATCCCAAAATTCTAAAAAGACTTTCTTAATATAAACCCCGCCCAAAAACCGATATGCACTTTTAAGATTTAATGTGATAGGAAATGTTCCTTGAGGTCCTCTGGTTATGTTGAAAAAATTTGTTTGTATTTAAAATATTTACAGAGAAGAGGGAGCATAATTCATGTTTGTCATAAGTGCCATATCCTTGTTTGGCCTTCGTTATTGTGTTCTCAACTTGGTTGTGTACTGTTTGTGCTGCCTTCCTAGAAACTCATTTTTGAGTTGCCTCTCACCACGACTCTTCCTCTTGTATTTGGTGTATTGGGTGTTAGGGCTTCGTTTTTGTTGACTTAAAAGTCAGTACATTTTTGTTTTCCACTTACCATAGAGTAACATGTCCATATACTTCCTTCAAGATCAGTTTTATGGGAAATGTTAGGTGTTCACATTAAATGTGTTGGGTGTCTTTATAGTTTTTTAAATCCTTCGGCCAGCCTGAAGAGACTCTGAGCCTCATGTTTATTGTCTGGCCTTTTTTATACTTTATGTTTTAAAAGTAAAATTAAACGAGCAATACTAATTGTGCTGATTGATTTTTATGTAGTGATGTGTATATAATCCACAACCACATGTGCTTTCATAGTATTGTATAAGAACAATCAAATTAAGTATAATTTTAAGTTTTAATGACATGGTGAGGAGTTTTGATTTGTATATTTTTACACATTTTCGTTTGTACTTATGTGAAACAGAGAAAATGTATTATATAGAGGAGATAAATTTTCTGTACTGAATCTTGGTTTTATTGCAGATCCTGCCTTTTATCAATACAGTAGTATGTTAGTTTTGAGAAACTAGAAATTAATGAATTTTGATGGTCAGTAACCTTTCATTTGTCCCGTTTAAAGGCGTGGCTCCCTGATAAGCTATAAAGACCTATAGTATAAATAATGCTTGAACATACAAGATAGCCCACAGCTGACCACCATTATTCCATATGATTTTAGTCCTAAGTCAGACTGTACTTTCTGCTCTTTCAAGAGATGTTTTGACAAAATTCATATTAGCCTAGCAAAAATGAAAAAAATAATGCAGCTGCCATATTAGGAAATCGATAATATGAATGGTTATTAGTAACTGATGTACACCAGTAGAATAGGGAGGTTTTAGATATTATTCAGTGCCATTTTGAGTTTCCATTGTATGTGAACGTTTCTTTGCATTTTCCTAAGTTTATATAAGCTTGAGCTCCTAGTTTTTAAAATGTATCATCAGCAGCTATACTCGGTTTTTTTCCATCTGTCCAGCCGCCTGTGGGGTTTTTGTATGGTAACACTGCGTCCCGGGCTTTAAATAGTTACGCTATGTGTAAGTTTTAGGTAAATAAAAGGATATCTGGGTGTACATTTGCAATTGAAAGTGTTTTCATAATTTACTGTATGCGAATTACACCGTTAATATTCGAAATAGGATATTATTATTGTTGAATGTAACTATTTAAAGCCCAGGACGCAGTGTTACCATACGCACCACAGGCGGATGGACAGATGGAAAAAAACCGAGTATAGTGAGAGAAATTGCTGAAAGTATTATTTGTTGAAATAGCAGAGAGACTGGACAAAGTGAAGTGTTATCACCCTCGCCTAATAATTGTTTCATAGAGCAGCTGCGAGGTTTTCCTCCAGTTACACCTTCTATTCTTAATTTCGCTTCTGTATCACTTAAAGATAAAAGTTTTGGAGACGTGTAGCTACAAAATACCGAGATTCATAGCAGAATGCACTAAGAAATGATATTAGAACACGAAGAGTTTACTGAGAACGTGGGCACAATGTGAAAAATATTGAGTTTTCCCAAAAAACAGACTAGTTCGTGGCTGGAATGAATAATAGATATGGCGATAACGCTAAGAGGAGTAGTGGGAAAGCCCAGGAAATCAAGAAGAACGGGATTAAGTTGGAATTCAAACGACAATAGTGAGAATTCACTTTGCGTTTAACCACAGTAAGGAAAAATCCATGTAAAAATGTAAGTGGTGATTATGATTGCCCCTAATAATCATATAGTTTTTAATCTGAAGTAGTGTCAGCGCCCGTCAGATTTCAACGTACACAGCTATGTGCAGTTACTTAAGGGCTGATTAAAATGATTATATTGTTCTTTTTTAGGTATCAGGCTTGTCTAGAGTTCACCTTTTTCATATCTGTAGAATCAACATTCTTTGGCAGGTCCTGCTAAGGTATGACGACTCCAACTTATCTTACGGAAAGCATCTTGATACAAGTTCATTTTGAAAATTAATAGACAGCATTTTGCTAGAGGGCCAGATTTTCATCATTTCAAAATTCCAATTCTTTCATTGTGAACAAAATCTAATAGCTTCATTCACTTGTTTAAACGTATACTTTTAGGTTCTAAATTTTTTCTTTTTCGTTTTATGGTTGCAGCAAAAATGTTTCGAGGCATTGATGCTCCTAACGCTTTGTATGACTCCCATATTTCACAAAGCGTCTTGTCGCTTGTTTGGGAGCTGGGCTCGATTCTATCCCGCACTTGTTTCTTTGTTCCATTTGGCCCGGGGTAGAGAAAGATATCAGGTTGGTTTTTTTTGGCTTGAAAACCACGGGAAAATGCTTATGAAGATCAAATTTGGGGTTTCTTTCAAGTCAGTTTTCTTTAGACTGATTCGATCGTGTTTTAATTTAATATTTATTTTTTCTGATCTATATTATATATATATATAGATATATATATATATATATATATATATATATATATATATATAATATAGATCAGAAAAATAAATATTAAATGAAAACATGATCGAATCAGAACTAAAGAAATTGACTTAAAATGAGAGAGAAATAGGCCAGAATTATAATTGTGTAATATATATATATATATATATAATATATATATATATATATACTATATATATATATATATATATATATATATATATATATATTAAGAAAAAACTAAATATTACATGAAAACATGATCGAATCAAACTAAAGTAGATTTGACTTAAAAAATGAAAAGAAAGACAAATAGCAGAATTATAATAATATATATATATATATATATATAAATATATATAATATATAATATATATATATAAATATATATATATATATACATACATACAAATATAATTCTGCTTCTCATTTTTATCTCAAGACGTCGTACCTCACAGCTAAGTCTTGGAAAATATGGTAGTATTCCATTTGGGTTGCAATACTGCTTAGTAACAGACAAGATATTCATGAAATGTGGCCGGTTGAAGTTTGTTTATGCATCTCGGTTGTATTAAGAGCTGTAAACCGCAGTATGTGGTTATCTGTTTGTGTGTGTGCGTATGCAGACGCGTTGGATGTCCACGTATTTATTTATCCGAAGCGCGTAGTCGTATTTGGCCACCCCTGTGGGCGTCGCTTGTATTTACGTTGACACAAGTGTTTGTGGAAAATTGGCAAGTGGCCGACAAAATAATATTTTCAAGTCTTAACTTTTTTTTTTTCTTGGTGGTCTCTGCAAGCTTAATGTCTGGCTTTATGATTATGTATATTTGACCTTTGTGTTACATCATTAGATTGCGCAAATCTTATTATCTTGTTTTTTCAGGTGTTCTGCGCGTGGAAATATATTTTTCTGTTTTTTTCGTCTTCAGAACATTCCGTTTGGGTTTTAATGGCCGTATCTTTTCAAAGCGGGCGTGATTTCGTTTTGTCATTTTTGCTCGTTTGTTTCGTATTAAGTTTTAATGCGTGACATTTACTTCTTTCTATTAGTGATACATTAAAAGAGCATTTTCGCTGGAATAACCCATGATCTTATTATGCTGGATCTACTTTTTATCCTTTAGAAAAGCGCCATATTCAGGTACATTTTTGAAACTATATTGGCAGTATGTCAGATGCTTTGTAGTACGTTGCATATAAAAGCTCGCCTTTGCCATCTGAAGCCAGCTAATGCTTATTTTCAAGAGGAGTATGAAGAGGAAAGCCACCAGCTCTTAACGAAGAGAGCCTCAAATCAGGAAGCGTCGTCAGTCGTCACCCCATCTAGAAAATCGAGAAGAAGAAGAAGGACACCATCCAGAAGCAGGCTTGGCGGGAAAGAGCATCAGGAGGCGCAAGGCAAACTCCGCTTTGTTTACCTTTTGGACGGATGATATCACTCGTGGTAATTCCTCTGTCCAACTGCGCACGAAGCCAGCCAGAGCCTTCTGCCTGGGTACGCCGTTAGACCGAGTGTCCTTTTAACGACACTGGTCATCGTTATCTGTTGATGGGGGAGGAAAGGGGTGGGGGGGGGGGGTCCTCGTTGTTGGAATCATTAGTCACGTCGTGAAAGATGGCCATTAACATTAATCTGTATTTGCAACATGGGAGGCACGGAGAGATGATGATTCGTTGGCGGATACTGGCTGGAGCTGCATAATGATACAGCTTGGACTTCCTGGTACGCTTTGAAGAGGCGATTGGCGCGTGTGTGGTTTTACCATTGAATGGTCGTTATGTGCTTGTGCCCCTATGCTGTTTTGTAACGGATAGTGTTTGCATATATGTTACATTTATTGGTTATACTTTACCATTTACAAAGATGTATTTATGCGAATAGTAATGAAACATGATCATATGTGTATATATATATATATATATATATATATATATATATATATATATATATATATATATATATATAAACTGATTCTTCTTTGTGTTTTGTACCGAAGATTGGATTTAAGAATACCTTGAAGATTTCCTGGACACAGTAAATATTGATGTTTCATCACATACACAACACGATTTCCTCTACAAAGGACTAATTAAGTATTCGAAAACACTGTCATGTAAATTTCCAGTAGTCTAAATTTTGTGTAATTGGATTAAAGTTATATTCGTAAAAAGTAACCGTTTTCACGCTTCATTTCTACATCAAAATTGGAATAATTCAAAGGACTATTATACTGTACTGTACAGTTTTAGTAATGTGTTTATTTCCTTTCTGTTTATTTTCTTCTGAGATGACATACACACAGGGAGCAGAGATTGCATCTCTACTTCCTTGCGTAATTTATGACATTCATTACTTTTATGGTGTATGTTTAGGATTTAACTCTGCTTGCCTAAGCAGGGTCCAAAGATAACAATCTCCACAAAGCGAAAGAGAAATAACAATATACTGATATATACACGCGTGGCCATTTAAAATTACAACTACGCCGAAGCAGTTGCTTGCAGTTCAAGCTCGTTAATGCGCGGAGGAACGTCTCATTAACATGTGCCTATTTTCAAGACGTTTAAGACGCGCTGACGCATCTGATGTGAAAGAGATCAAGGGATCACCGAAATTGACCGGATTTATGGGTCCTGTCGGTCTAGTGACAATGACCAGGACCATCGGCTTCCTGGTCGCCGTTTGTTTGGTTTGTTTGTATGGTGCTTTTACGTTGCATGGGACCAGTGGTTATTCAGCAGCGGGACCAACGGTTTTACGTGACTTCCAAACCACGTCGAGAGTGAACTTCTATCACCAGAAATACACGTCTCTCACTCTTAATACCATACCAACCACGCCGCTGAAGCGCTCTGGTCGCCGTTTGCAGGCTCCTGCTTTCATTGTAAACCGTTCGTTCTAGCTTTATTGGTTGCTGATTGAGCTCCTCTCGGCCGTCTAGGGCTGGAATACTAAATTGATTACCAAGATCACAAACATCACCTTGGAGCGCCTCTGTGGCCGCGATCGGTATGGTCTTGGCCTGGCACCTCGGTGGCCGCGAGTACGAATCTCGGACATTCCACTGAGGGGTTAGAGAAGTGTATTTCTGGTGATAGAAGTCACTCCCGACGTGGTTTCGGAAGTCACGTAAAGCCTTTGGTGCCGTTGCTGAATAACCACTGGTTCCATGCAACGTAAAAGCACCCATCCTAACACACATAAACAAGGTCAAAGAATGAATTTCTCCGGCTATCCCAAGCTTGTTGTCGATGCAGGTACCTATAGTAGATTCACATCACCCGTACATCTACTGTCTAGGCCAGTCCCTTACGACGCTCCTGATTGGCTGGAGAGGTGGAAGAACATAATCCTGCCTGTGTGAACTCTCGAGAGAGACAGAGTTTCCAGCCCTGTGATTGGCTCATTAACAGCCGAATCAGGAGCGTCGTAAGGGACTGGCCTAGATTTCAGATGCATGGGTGATGTCATGTGAATTATATACTATAGTGTCTTGCTGGATGAACAGAGCTTCAGAATTTTATGTGCTTTCGCTGTTTGTTAGTTTCACGAAGGATTTAATATGGATAGTCTCCTCCATATCCTAGTTTTTACTTCTGTATAGCGCAAGCTCACAAATATCGGAAGATTAATGAACGCCAAATTACGCTGAAGCGAGGTCTACATTATGACTGAATATGTCCGCCCACAGGTATAAGGCTTTTATCCACTACAAAACCAAGATTTCAGGAAGGAACTAGACACTGTCTACTTATTTAACCAGTAATGGGCATCAGGAGTGGAAGTTGAAGTATTCTGTGTAGATAGTAATAGAAAGTATTTAAAAGCCGGACTACTTCTAGCACACAGGACTAGGAGAAAGTTATTTTCCGTTAGGATGGCTTTGCTGTGAGTGATTGTGTATGCAGGCAGATCCAGTCCCAAATGAAAAAGAAAGGTTACGAATAAGGTTTAGTACCAATCCCTTGCAGCATACCGTAGCACTAATGGATGCTTCAGTGGATCACGATGAGTTCTGAAAACCAACAGAGTAAGAGACCAACGTAGGTTTTCATTAGACGCGAATCTCTAACTTACTTACGGAGAAACGAGCTTTTAACGCGCAGTACAGTACATCCCATTATAAGGAAAAAAGCGCCTCGGTGGCGTGGTCGGTATGGTGTTGGCGTGCCACCTCGGTAGCCACGAGTTCGATTCTCGGGCATTCCATTGGGGTTGTGAGAGAGGGGTTAAATGTGTGGTGATAAAAGTTCACTCTCGACGTGGCAGTCACGTAAGCTGTTGGTCCCGTTGTTGAATAACCATACTGGTTCCATGCACGTAAAAACACCATACAAACAAAACATTATAAGGAAATGAAAATTCGGTGTTGTTTAGAAATGTGCATGTTCAGGAAAAAATTATGAATACCTAAAGCACAGATGCGATGAACAATGATAACTTGTACGGGATACCAGAATTACCTGAGGTGGTTAGAGATTTGACCGTCTTTTAGTAGCTAAGGATGACTCAGCCTTCAACCTGTGGCGGAACTAGGGGGGGGGGGGGGGGGGGGGGGGGGGGGGGGGGGGGTGGGGGGGGGGGGGGGGTGGTTGGGGGGATTGCAAGGAGGGGCAATGCACCAGGGCCCACTGGCCTCATCATGTGGCTTAGTAGATTGATTTGGTAATATATTTGTAAATACGTTTAGGTAATAGAAATAATGAAAATATAAATAATGATGATGATCATAGCAGTAGTAGTAGTAGTAGTTTTTATTTTTATCGATAATTATATAATAATCATTACTCATTGTTACAACTATAATATTATTATTATTAAGTACTACTACTGCTAATAATGATAATAACAAAAATAATAATGATAATACTAATAATGGTTGTAATAATGATAATGATGGTATTATAGTATAGATAAGATAAAAGTTATGATGATAATAACACTACTAGTAATCATAAAATCTTAAAGATGATGATAATGATCATGATGACAACGTGACTTTTAATATTTTGTTAAGTTTTTAGCATATTCAACGTGCACACAATATATATACCCTTTGCTGAATAACTACTGGTTCCATGCAACGTAAAACACCATACAAACAAACACAATATATATATATATATATATATATATATATATATATATATATAGATATATATATATAATATATATATATCTATATATAAAATTATATTTGAATATATATATTATATATATATATATATATAATGTGTGTGTTTATACAATGTAGATGCATATAACAGGCATAATACACATACACACCCATAAATCACATAGATATATAAAGGTGTGTGTTTTGATTTATTTATGAACATTAGTTACTGGTAAATCAAGTGATGACAATTAATTTTGCTTTTCGTGATAGAGGCCCACTCAAATAATTTGTACCAGGGCCCATAATGACATAGTTCCGCCACTGAAATTCCTCTGTTCAAGACTTACTGTTCCTCTGTGACCTAATTTATGGACTAAGTAGTTCGTCGGTTTTTGTGGGTACTCACAGAACTTTTGGATGTTAAATCTCTCTATTGTAACATCCCTTCCACCCTGTTTAACCAATAGTTATTTAGTCTCTCTCCTCACCTTCCTCTCAACACTTCTGGATTACACATTTTCACCGCCTATCATCCACCACTCTCTCTCTCCATGAGACCAAAACCTTCCCAGAACACTGTGGTCCATATTCACCTAAGCCAACCTTTTCACTGCATCTTCACATACCTACATTTCTTACCCCTTCACCCCACGTAACTTCCTCATGTATTACTATAATTGTAGATTACACTAGTAATTCACATCACCAGCTTTCTTTCATTCGCATTCAGCCTCACTTCTACTAAGGAGAGTCGGTTCAACCTTCATGCAACCCCACTTTTGCTTCTAATCGTTTTTTATAGTCTAGAGAAATCCTAACTTCATTGTCAGAGGTTACACTACTCTCCGTTTTCGTTCCTGTGCACATGTTGGCCTAAGCATCCTTTATAAGTACTAACTCTTCATGTATAGGACAAAAGCTCGTTTGCCCCCTGAGAGAATCGAACTCTCGACCCCTGGTTTACAAGACCAGTGCTCTGCCCCTGAGCTAAGGAGGCTCGATGATGGAGGTTATATACAAAATTTATGATGCACCTGAATACTGTGCTATGAGGTAAGGTCGCTAGTTATGCTATTGGTTTGTTACCAGTTTCCTCTATAAGTTTACCACATTCATTCCACGCCAGATAATCTGGAGTTAAGCGATCAATCAATTCCTTACTAGTATATAACTATTCCGTTGAGACTTGTGGAGCTTCGTACCTTACCAGGCGTAATGAATGGCATTTCCGTTTTCGCGTGATGACGTCACGCTATGTCGACCACAAGTGTTTTGCCTGACGCTTCGATATATGAAAAACCGCCTATGTTAATCTCAAGATGAAATTGCTCCAGCTGATGAACGGATAAACAGTAATAAACTTCCCAGAAGATTATTATTAATTCTTGGTCATCTAGAAGTGGAAAGTTTGTACGAATGAAATATAATCTCCCCAACGTTCGATTGTTTCTTGCTCTTGAAGAATAAAAATTGTATTGCCATTACTAAAGTAGAGGGGTTTTCTGACCGAAAATGTAAATTGAATAGGTGCAGAAACACGTTCTTGGTTAATGGTCACTACTATGTGCCTGTAATCACTGTTATCAGTAATTATATAGTCACTTTGTGACCATAACTGATAACACTGAATTTTATCATTTAAATCTCGAATTTTTTTATTAAGGGATGGGATTTGCTCTGATATCTTCATTAAAAAATACATTGATTTTGTTTTCTAATTCTTCTAACCAATAGTAATTGTAAATATTGTATGTATATTTAATTTTGTAATAATTTGTAATAACTTACTTACTATGTAATGACTGATATGATTCTAATAAAAGATAAAAAAAAGTACCACAGGCACCACGCGTACACGCGCGGCCCACACACACATATATTATATATAATATATATATATATATATATATAATAATATATAATATATATATATAGATTATATATGTTTTTTTTATATATATAGTTATTATATATTTAATAAGTGGCACAGTGTCATTATTACAAAAGGCAATAACTTAATAATACTTAAGAAAAGGCACGAAAACGGATAATAAGAGAAGAAAAAAGATTTTCACAAGGAAAAGGAATACGATAATGATTTTTCTTAGCGAAGGGATTTTGTTACTCCAAACATTAGGCTTTTAGCCATCAGACATCTGGTTTTCATCTCCCCCAAAAAGCCTCTGTCCGTACCAGCGATTAGTGACCAACAAGAGATTATGGGCGACGAAGGATATCGCTCAGGCATATTCGAGAAATTGGAAACTAGTACTCTCATTAGCGCCTATGACTAATCGCCGTTCCTTTCGTGAACAGGTCAGAGAGAGCCATCTGGCATACGTTAAAAAGGAATTCTATGACCCGTTGTTCAAAGGAGGGGAGTGCCGAACTCTTAAGTGCTCCACCCTCCCAAATATAGGCCTCTAGTATCGACGAATCAAAAGCCATGAGTGTTGGTCATAAGACAGCCCAAAAGGGGTATCAACGAATGACCTATGAGGTTACCAAGGGATACGCCCCTTAGAAGCCAGGACATGAAGAAGGAGGCGTATACAAATTCAAAGCCTACGAATTACTGTAGAAGACCTGACAGGAAGGCGGTCTTGTATAATGTTTGCAGCCACTAAGGCACAAGAAGTCTTTCAGAAAATGCCACACCCAGTCAAAATCCAAAAATCCAAAGGCGGGGCTAAGGAGATTTCAACTGAACAAAAAGGCGAGACAGAGAGAGAGCAAGCAAAAGGGAGCAGAGAAAAAAGGGGAAAGAGAGAAGCCAAGAGAGAGAACAACCGGGAGCCTGAGGGGAGAACTGCAGTGGCATGGCCGTGAAACAGAGAAGGACAGAAGAATCCCCAGAAGAAGAACAGGTGCAAAAGTGTGGTGTGCGAAGCAATCAAAGACAGTGAAGGTGACAATCAATACTTAGTAAAATTCCCTCGTGCCTATAGACTCGTAATTGCAACAAGTGCCAATTAAGTTTTATCAGTCCAAAAGCCCAGTAACTCAGAAGGTGGAAAAACACTTGTAAGAACCCCTAACGAAGAATAAAACGTAATTTGTATGAATATATCAATTTTCATTTCTCATCTAAAAGTAGAACCTTTCCTTTTTAACGAATTCCAGATTAAGAACATTGAGCAGACAAGAAGAATTTATATAAGCCTAATTCCCCAAAGTACCAGCCTCCACGGCCAACACGTTACCTTAGATCTGTGCGATGAAAGTAAGTACCGTCACAGATATATTGGTGGCAGAGCGATGGGATACCGATGAGATAAAGATTGATATAGTGACACAATTAATTGATGTCGAACGGTAAGGATAGGAAGAGAAAGACAGCAAAGAAATGGTGATTAGCGACGTGATACGACGTGACTCAATTGACAGTTAAAAACAGCGGCAGCGAAACAGAATCAAAAGTTTAGCGTCGGCATAAGAGATTTCAATCCATTCACGCCACTCGAAAAAGAAAGTTCTCCCCAAAGACAGTTACCAGTGCTTCCCCAAATACAAAGACAGTTGTCGAGTCGTAACAATAAAAGCCACCCACACTTTGCGAAGAAAAACTCCACTCCGAAAAACAGTGAAAGAACTTCCACTAGAAGAACAAGATATCGAAAGCGTAAAGAATATATCAAGAGGAAAGAAAACATAATCCCGAAAACGCAACAGTCAACGCAATCGAGAGAGAGAGAAGGAGATCCCCTTTCCCGAAGAGAAGAAGAGAGAGAGAGAGAGGGGGAACCAACACATCATTCAACGCGCTGGTAGGCGAACGCAAGCTGTCAGACGTAAACCCGGATGTCGAAGACGACGAAAGAAGTTAAGTCCAAATAAATGTCCCACACTTACATAACATTAAACTTTATTAAGAGTAAATTACGCGATTAACATTTCAGTTAGACAATTCCTGGTATTTCAAGATTAAAAGATTTTCACACTGAACCTTTTTTTTTTTGGCAACGAAACTCTATATTTCTTCATTTTACTAATTATAACTAATCAGCTACTAAGACCTTTTCCCGAACATTTGTATTTACTAACCAATAACTTTAAATTTTAATTTGAATTTTGATTGTGTCATTTTATGTTATTTTTTTTGTGATTTTGGTTGTTTTGTGATTTCTTGTACTTTGTTTTTTTTTGTTTTAGTATTTGCTTTTTACTTTTATTCGTTACGTCGAATGAATGTTTACTTGTTTTTATTTTGTTTGTTTAGGATAACAAGGATAATTCACGGGAGGTCTCTCGTTAGCGTACACTTTATGGTCAGTTCAGTATCGTTTTACCAGTATTGTTAAGAGGGTTTTGTTGTTGTTTAAGAATCGCTCACCGGTAACGTAAGACTTTGAGAATATTTCTGGGAAAAATCTTTTATTTTTTTTTTGGTGATCGAATACTTAAGAAAAAACAATTTATTGTCATTATCATTATTTTCTTTTGGGATATTACTGTCATAACTTTGATACTTTTAATGATACTCAGTACTTAAGAAAATTTCCATTAACGAGTCGATGGTCAAAGGGAGACCGACTCCTTATCAGAACGTAAGAACGCCTGTGCTCACGAGAAGTCAAACAAGGAAATTAACCATGCCGGAAGGTACACAGTCCGCGAATTCGAGCGCAGCTGTAATGGGAACACATAAGGGACATGTGATTAATCACATAGCTAAATTTTGCGGAAGAAAGAACGGTCAGTTAGCTTGTAACTTAGAGAACTGGATAGAGCAAGTGGAGACACGCCTAGATAGACAACGGGGACAGATAGAGAAAAGCTTATTGAAGCCAAGAGTTATCTTGATTTGGAAGCCGGAGGAGACTTAGAGCGGTACGTTCACTCCGAGACTTACCGAGATCTTAAGAATTGGGAAGAATTGAAACGGTATTTTAGGAAGGTTTATTCCACAGTTGGTGAAAGAGATCCAGTTACTAGCTTGGCAAGGATAGTGCGTCAATTTAAATTAGACGAAAGACGTTATCAAGAGTTTAGCTCTCAGTTGTATAAAACATATGAATGAATGGGGTACTTCATGGAATCCACAGGTTGGATAGAGGTAGAAGGAGGCAAGAAAAACAAAAAATGCTAATGAGTCATGTTAAAAAATATTTAGACTAGCAATAATGATCGGAAGCCTGCCAACGGAAGTTATTACAAGGATGACTCGTAAGTGGGAGACATCCGATGAGGTAGCAGAGATTGAAGAGGAGGAGGAAACAAAAATCCTAGGTAGAAGACCTGAAGGGAATCCTATATACAGACCTTTAGTCGCTATAGGACAAAAGGAACAAAAGGGGTCCAAATAGATCTAGGACACCATCTAGAAATCAGAATAAGATGCCAGGTAAATCTTCTCAAGGAGGATTTTCGACAGTCACGTGTTATAAACTGTCAGAAGAGAGGACATTATGCCAGTGACTGCCGAGGGATGGCCTTCTGTCCTTTCCATAAGAGAACAGGACATAGTGCTCGAGAATGCAGAAATAAATTTGTTTCAGCTCCTAGAGGTAGAGCGTCAGTCGAGAGGCAGAAGTAGAACCAATAGTCAATCTCCCCCAGTTAGAGGAAATAGAGATTCCGCCCAAATAGATATGCTATCAAACAGCAAGTATAGGTTATCAACCAGTTCAGTCAATGTCAGACGACGCAATGGGAAATTTTTCTGCTTACTGGTACAATGAATCTTCCTCTATAACAGACGAGAACGTCCGGAATGTCAAGGCTAAGCCCAGCTACACAGGTTAGCAAAGTTGATGTAGGGAATGAATTATATTATAGACCATTATTTCCTGCACATGTCGGTCTAGAGAAACCTATTATTACATTCTTTGATACGGGTAGTCCTAAGAATATAAGTCAGAAAAGGTGATCGGTTGTATTTTTCTCACTTAAGTTTGAACACAGCAGGTAGATTGTAGAATCACAGCGTCCAGGGTAATGATATCCACGTAATTGGACAGTTAGATTTTCCATTTAAGCTAGGAAGAATTGCTCTAAGAGAAAATGTTCTGGTAGCCGAGATATACAATTAACTTTTGCTCATTTGCTGATAGGTTATCCAACTATGGCTAGACAAGGGATAAGCATTGATGCTCCTAGAGAACCAGTGATTAACAACGGTCGTGAGATTTCTAGAATACCAATATGCAAGTTAATTAAAAGAACCCAGACTACAGAGAATCCCACACTGAAAGGTATCTTAAAGAAGGATAAGACAGAGGGAAGATATCCAGAATGCATCACGAGTTCACAACAGATCATTAACCTCTTAGAATCAAATCAATGCACTTATTTAAAGTTAGAGGGGAATTTAGACTAAACCAGGAGAAAGTACGTGGGTAGAATGTACAGTAAATCCAATTTTTGAAGGGAAGGAAATTCTCACGCTTACTGAAAAGTCGCAAGTAAACGGAATACATTATTCTTCTAGTTTACATGAAGTTAGACAGAGCAAAATAGCGTTACAGATTACCAATAACAGAGGAGGAAAGGTTAAATTAACACCAGGTACAGAGATAGGCCTAGCAGAAGTATACTCAATGCCTATCCGAGTTGTAGAAAGGGAAACGGTAGCCGCGATCCGTAAAGGAAATGAAAATTACGCTCAGGACATAAAACTGAGAAGAGCTAAAATAGGATCTCATTTAAAGGACATTAAGGAAAACCATGTTAGAGAAGAATTCATAGACTTACTGTGCGAATATAATGATGTAGTCGCTCTAGACGGCGACCTTCCGGGAAATACACGCGAAATAACGCACAAGATAGACATTCCATCAAACACAAAGCCAATTTACATACCAGCTTATAGAGTAGCACATTCCCAAAACCCAGATCATCGAAAGAGAAGTACAAAGAATGAATAGGCACAGGAATAAAAGAGAAACCATCTAAATCCCCATGGTCCTTTTCCACTTTGCTAGTTCCTAAAAGGGACAAAACTTACAGAATAGTTGTGGATTTCAGAAAATTGAACCAAATTACTGAAAATGATCCTTATCCAATGCCGTCAATGCAAGATCTTATCGCTACGATAGGGTCCAAGAAGTACTTCACCACTATAGATTTATTGCAAGGATTCTTGCAAATCCCTCTAGACGAAGAAAGTAAACCTTTAACTGCTTTTTCCACTAGTAACGGCAGATACCAGTATGTAAGAATGCCATTTGGTCTAAAGTCAAGCCCCGTAACTTTTGTAAGATTAATGGATAAAATTTTGGGCGATTTACTAGGCAAGGACGTACACTGTTACATAGATGATTTGGTAATAGCAACAGATACCATAGAGGAACATATAGACTTAGTCAGAGAAGTCCTAAAGAGATTAAGAAAAGCCAACCTGAAGCTTAAATTAAAGAAGTGTAACTTCCTTAAAAGGAAAATAGACTACCTTGGGCATACACTAAGTGAAAAGGGCGTAGAAGTAAACGACGAAAAGATTAAGGCAATTAAGGAATATCCTACACCTCAGTGCAAGAAGGACGTAAAGTCATTCTTGGGTTTAGCAGGTTTTTACCGCAAGTTCGTAGGGAACTTTGCAGTCATATCAGCTCCACTAACTGAACTTTTAAAGGAACACGTATCATTTATATGGACAGACAAGCAGCAAGAAGCATTCGATGAATTGAAAGAAAGATTAACACATCCCCCAGTACTTAGTTTCCCAGACTTCGGCAAAGAATTCTTTTTAGCCACGGACGCAAGCCACATTGGTATAGGAGCATGTTTTAATGCAAAGACAAGATAATAAGTATAATGCGATAGCTTATTACAGTAGGAAATTAAAGCCCTCAGAAGTGAACTACTCAGTAACAGACCTCGAGTCTCTAGCTATAATAGACGCTTTAAAGCATTTCAGGTATATCATTTTTGGTTACAAGATAACCGTGTTCACGGATCATTCAGCTGCAGTAGAAATGCTAAAGAACCCTAATTTTTCTGGACGAAGAGCCCGTTGGTTCATGACAGCCCAAGATTATGATATAGAGGTGAAATATGTCCCTTGGGAAGACGAATAAGGTAGCAGATGCATTATCAAGATATGTGTCACAAGTGATAGTATAAATATGACAAGTAAAGAAGAAGAAAAAGAATGAAACAATGTGCAATGACGTAAATGTACTCACCATGCATTATCAGAGGAGCTTTCCCGGCAAAATTTCATAAAGGAACAAGAAAGAGATGAAGATATAAGGGAACTGTTCAAATACGTTAGAAACGAAAGAAAACACAGCCAACAAGAATTAACCGAACTAGGTAGGAAGGTTGGATGTCCCACAGATGCACTAACGGACATAGATGGCGTATTAATTTGGATGTGTCACGATATGACCCATTTGGTCAATTTCTTAGGTGTACTGCACAAAAGGTTAGTACTAAGAGTCTAAGAAACAAGGTCATTGAGCTAATGCACGACGATGACATGAGAGCTCACCCAGGAAGGGATGAGACAATTAGACTAATCCAGAGAACTTTCCATTGGAAGGGAATTCACAAGGATGTTAGTAATTATGTGAAGAGCTGCAATAAACATGCAACAGCTACAAAGGAAGAACAGACAAGGAAGTACCACTAGGGAAATATCCTATCCCACAGACTCCTTTCGAAAGAGTATCTATTGATCTTATCACTAATCTCCATACCACGAGTAAGGGAATAAGAATATACTAGTATGTATCGACGCGCTCACGAGATATACAGAGTTGGTACCACTAACTAGTAAAAGTGCCAAGGATTGTGCAACCGCTCTCTTCGATAAGATATTTTGCAGATATTCTGCCCCACAGCTCATTATTTCTGATAATGAACCGAGTTCAACAACTCATTAGTTCAAGAATTTGTAACGCCTTTAAGGTAGAAAAGGTAGCGATACAGCCGTATCACCCAGCTAGCAATGGCTTGGTAGAAAGGAATAACAGGAAGGTTCTAGACGTTATTACGCCACAACAGTAGGACAGGATCCTGAACTGGTACGTCAATTTACCTTAGTCCAATATCATTAAATGCAAGGCATCATACGAGTACTCAGCAAACTCCCATAAAAGCTTTGATGGGATATGAACCCAGATTACCTTATGCATGGCTGAATCAGCCAGTACAGCCAAATTACTCTGAAGATATCATGAAGATAAGAATCGGGAACTTTAAAGTAATCCACAAGCAATTGCACAAGAATTTAGAAGAAGCCAGCAGAATGTGATAGAGAAGCATCAAGAAGGATTAAGGCCTGTAGACTACAAGAAGGGAGATGAAGTCTATATTAAGAAGGAAGTAAGAAGTGGTATTAATTATAAGTTAGCCACAAAATTCACAGGACCATACAAGGTCGTAGACGTACAAGAAACTAAGATAAAGGTTAAGAAAATGAATAACCAAATGCCTTCCACATATGCTGAATCATTAGAAGAAGAATTTTGGATAAACAAGGACAAGGTCAAGAGAACCAAAGAAGTTGAAGAATCCAAAATGACAGAGACGTCAGAAGAAATTCCAGAAGAAGGAACTAGATATAACCTAAGAAATAGAAGAGTCACTTTTCAGTGAAACAGAAGACAACCCTTAATTCATCCCATTATTCCCATGTATTTATTTGATTTCTTTATTGCTAAGTTTACCGCCATCGGTCGACTTAGGAATAATCTTTTATTGTTGCAATTCTTACTTTAATTAGTTGGTTTGTAGTCAATTTTTTGTTTTTTTTTGGAGTTATGTGCTCTAACTTCAAACAAATTAAATTTTTTTGACTTGAAGGGAATTATTGTTTGGGTATGTAAGAAACAGTTCAATGCGCAGTATAAGAATTTTAAGACGTATATTAAGTTTAAATACGTTTTTTGCCTTTTTTTCCATGAGAACATTCTTAGAAGTAAAAGAATAAATAAGACGGGTTAAGATAGACATTAAGAGATTTTTAAGATAAGAGAATTCGTTTCAGAAATGATTATGATTTTGAAGGGGTAATTAATACACTTATTTCGTTCAAATCCATAAGATGTTGATTGATGATAACTTACTAATAAGATATTAATTGATGAAGACTCATTAACAAGATAGTAGATGTTGAAAACTTACTAACAAGATATCGATTGGTGAAAACTAACTAATTGTTGTCACAGTAGAAGAAACCTACAAGTATTAACCACTAACCGGTTTCTTTAACCGAGTTGCCAATTTTGTTGTAGTATCAAGCTGTAAAGTTATATTGTTTAATGTACAAGGTTACTCAGAAATTACAGTAAGAATGTCCAATGAAATTTTGAATAAACACAATACACAATCTCAGTAGGAAGTCAAGGACACACTTGTTATTGCATACAAATACACAAGGATATTTTTCTCCCAGGACTTGTCTCCAAGCACAGTCGCAGCAAACAAGAAGCCATCAGTGTCGTCACGAAGAACGAAATTTATTTTCCATAAAAGAAAGACGATATCCACCTAGATAGAATAGGACTGAGGACTGAACCAATCATGTACTGTAAACTTGGATAGTTACCATTATTTTTTGCTTCTACCATGCATTTATATAACTTTTGTGACTTAAGGGCTTATGTATGTTTAACTTTCAGTTTTCTTGGTTTTTTGGTGATTTATTTTGTTTGCATTCAGTTTCATGTTTCTTAATGTGATTTACTCATATTTGAATTCAGTTTGATGATTCCTTTAATTACTTAATCAAGTATTTGTTCCTTAATCAAGTTATTTTGTTCATATTCATATTCAGTTTTAATGTTTCTCTGAATGTTACTTACTCAAGAATTTACTCATGTTTACATTCACTTTGATTGTTGCCCTTAACGTTACTTAATCAAGGATTTGCTCATGTTTACATTCACTTTTGATGTTTTGAGTTAAAGTTTCAATATGATTTCCAAGAAGCATAAGTTAGGAGTCCTCTTGTAGGTATAATATTTGCTTCAGCTTAGATAACGCTGTCGGAGTCAGCGAGGTAGCGGGCCGAGACTGTAATAGTGTGGCACAGTGTCATTATTACAAAAGGCAATAACTTAATAATACTTAAGAAAAAGGCACGAAACGGATAATAAGAGAAGAAAAAGATTTTCACAAGGAAAAGGAATACGATAATGATTTTTCTTAGCGAAGGGATTTTGTTACTCCAAACATTAGGCTTTTAGCCATCAGACATCTGGTTTTCATCTCCCCCAAAAAACCCCCAAAAAGCCTCTGTCCGTACCAGCGATTAGTGACCAACAAGAGATTATGGGCGACGAAGGATATCGCTCAGGCATATTCGAGAAATTGGAAACTACTCTCATTAGCGCCTATGACTAATCGCCGTTCCTTTCGTGAACAGGTCAGAGAGAGCCATCTGGCATACGTTAAAAAGGAATTCTATGACCCGTTGTTCAAAGGAGGGGAGTGCCGAACTCTTAAGTGCTCCACCCTCCCAATATAGGCCTCTAGTATCGACGAATCAAAAGCCATGAGTGTTGGTCATCAAGACAGCCCAAAAGGGGTATCAACGAATGACCTATGAGGTTACCAAGGGATACGCCCCTTAGTAAGCCAGGACATGAAGGAAGGTAGGCGTATACAAATTCAAAGCCTACGATTACTGTAGAGAAACCTGACAGGAAGGCGGTCTCGTATGATGTTTGCAGCCACTAAGGCACAAGAAGTCTTTCAGAAAATGCCACACCCAGTCAAAATCCAAAAATCCAAAGGCGGGGCTAAGGAGATTTCAACTGAACAAAAAGGCGAGACAGAGAGAGAGCAAGCAGAAAAGGGAGCAGAGAAAAAAGGGGAACAGAGAAGCCAAGAGAGAGAACAACCGGGGAGCCTGAGGGGAGAACTGCAGTGGCATGGCCGTGAAACAGAGAAGGACAGAAAGAAAATCCCCAGAAGAAGAACAGGTGCAAAAGTGTGGTGTGGCGAAGCAATCAAAGACAGTGAAGGTGACAATCAATACTTAGTAAAATTCCCTCGTGCCTATTAGACTCGTAATTGCAAACAAGTGCCAATTAAGTTTTACCTCAGTCCAAAAGCCAGTAACTCAGAAGGTGGAAAAACACTTGTAAGAAAACCCCTAACAAAGAAGAATAAAACGTAATTGTATGAATATATCAATTTCATTTCTCATCTAAAAGTAGAACCTTTCCTTTTTAAAACGAATATTCCAGAATTATTAAGGAACATTGAGCAAGACAAGAAGAATTTATATAAGCCTAATTCCCAACCCCAAAGTACAGCCTCCACGGCACACGTTACCTTAGATCTGTGCGATGAAAGTAGTACCGTCACAGATATATTGTCATTATACAATATATATATTAATATATATATATATATGAATAACTTGATCACGAAGTATATAAAACGCGATGCTATGTATAAATAAAGGTTTTTTTGCCACGAAGGAAAAAAATGAAAAAGCGAGATAGCCGAGTACTTTCGGTCCTATTCGGACCCTTTACTGAGGCATACTATGTTCTCAGTAAAGGGTCCGAATAGGACCGAAGTACTCGGCTATCTCGCTTTTTCATTTTTTTCCTTCGTGGCAAAAAAACCTTTATATATATATATATATATATATATATATATATATATATATAATATATATATATATATATATATATATATATATATATAATGATGTATGTATGTGTGTGTGTGTGTGTGTATACCCAACAGTATTCGGTATAAAGCAGAAGGGATATAACTCCTACATGTTTGTGAAAGCTTTCCCAGAATCCATCAATGCATCCTTTCAAAACACAACCTTTTTGTTCACTCTTAAATAAACACTCTCCACTTTGATAGGGGATTCCCCTCTTCGTAATCTCTTTGTGGCGTTCTTAAAGTAAAACTAATTGAAGTCCTCTCTCTCTCTCTCTCTCTCTCTCTCTCTCTCTCTCTCTCTCTCTCTCTCTTTCCTAACATCAAAGGAAACCTAGAGCAGCAGTGCATTACTTACCTGCTTGCCTGCTTGAATAGATGTAAGCAAACGATGGGTAAGGGGAGTCTCCTTTCCCCAAAGGGGAGGGGTAAGAGAACTTCCTTTTTCAAAGATCAAAGGACTTTGGAAACAAAGTAGACGGCAGATTCAGTGGACTTCAGAAAGTGGAGGGGACTTTTTTTTTTCTTTTTTTTAACCCACTGAGAGTCCCTCGTCACCAATTTATTGTTACATGGAATTAGCCTTTAATCAGCTGCTAAGCCTCGGCTGGAGTAGTTTTGTTATCTGCTCGTCAACTACTCTAAGGTGCTAGTACTAAACATGGCGGAAGCTACTTGGGATGGCATGTTTAGTACTATACCCGCGATTATCAAGTATGATACACACCCATTTCTGTATTGTGTGGTCGACAGATTAAATTAATAAACGCTATCTCTGTGCGGTTTTACCATGCGGTGTTTAGTACTAGCACCTCGGAGTAGGGGACGTGTACGGTATAACAAGCCAAAGTAGCACGACGTTTAAACATCATATGGGAAGAAAGGGTGGACATTAGAATGAGAAAATCAACAAACAAAACATCTCTATAGACATAAACAACATTTAATAAATGCATAAAATATTACCGCAGAGGAATTTGGTGCCTAAGTTTATATTACATCCTCCCGAACATATAAACGATTATCGAAAAGGGAGTGAAAGACCTCTGGGGGGTAGGTACACCCTTAACAGAATGATTTACTTGAATTCAGCTTAGTGAAACAAACACTCGATGTGATGGTTGCTGTTCTTTATTGAAATATGGCTTATGAGAAATGTCCGAACGTGTGAACCTTCCTGGCCTATGATCTGAATCAAAAACTACCAATAGTTCGTTATCTCAATTTTTGCTGAAAAAGACTAATAATTAATAATGTCCGATGGCGCTTCTGATTCCCAGAGAGGAAAACGATCTAAACAATGATAGAAACAGACGAGCCAAAGAACTATATATCAGTATCATTATCAGCGTGGAGTTGATATTCAGAGCAGTGCATTAAGCGGTAAGAATCTCTTTATTGCACTCTTCACAAGACTAAACAAGAAATCCCCAGCAATTCTGGTTGGGCCCTCTCTTGAAACCAATGAAAAATTAATATGTTTTGGCTTGATCTCCCCTCATACTCTCTGGTTTGTTTGTATGGTGTTTTTGTTTAGCGTTGCTGGCAACCAGTGGTTATTCAGCAAAACTGGACCAACGGCTTTTCCACCAGGGTCAAAAAAAATATTACCTCTGGGCTTTACGTGGACTTCTAAACCACGTCGAGAGTGAAAACTTCATCACCAGAAATTCACATCTCTCACTCTCAGTGGAATGCCCAAGAATCGAAATTCGCGGCCATCGAGGTGGCACGCCAACACCATACCGACCACGCAACTGAGCGCTGACAGACAAACAAACATACCCTTTGGCTCATGAAAAAAAGGATAATAGTAAAGCTATTGGGCAGCTGGACGCATCATAACGCATGGGCAATTAAAAATCAACCTACGGTATATATTTACAATAATGAGCCCAAAAGCAAGAGTTTTTAGTTGCCACCCATGATGCTTTAGATTAATTCTCCAATCATAGACCGAATAGGAAGGAGGAAAGCGTCAGTTCAGAGAAGATAATAAAGCTGGGATACTACTGACGGCTAGAAAGTCTGAAATAGTACTGTATGGTACTACGTCCAACTTTATCTCACGGGAGAAATTTTCCTGAATACAGTAACTGAAGGAAGTAGAAGCTTGAGATCCCCATACATTTTCTATAGAGGATGGTCGTATCTTAGTTTAACTAGACCACTGAGCTGATTAACAGCTCTCCTAGGGCTGGCCCGAAGGATTAGATTTTTCTTAACGTGACCAGGAACCATTGGTTACTTAGCGACGGGACCTACAGCTTATTGGGAGATCCGAACCACATATTCTAGAAATTAATTTCTAATCGCCAGAAATAAATTCCTCTGGTTCCACACTGGCAGCAACGGCGAGTGAACTCTGGCTACCAGATTGATAGGCGAGTAACCCAACCCCCTCGTCCATTGATGAATTTCTAACGAATAGTGCTGTGGAACTTGCAAAAGGAAGAATTCACTGATTACCCAATCTTGCACCGTGCTTATATTTACGAATTTCTTTTCCTTGGTGATACCATACTATATGATCTTGAATGGTTGGCAATGCTTGTTACTTTCAACTTATTTTTTGCCACAGTGGTTGGGAAAATATGTTAAGATTAACTCGTATTTGGTGACTAAGATATTTGACTTGTCTTTGCAGTATCTGTCAAGGATAGGATAATATATTGCTAATACCTGAATGACCAGAAAGAAAATTGCCACTAAGGTTTAGGTCAAAGCTTTCTCATCATAATCATTGACCATTTTATACCTTCCTTATTTCTAATTACCTAAACATATATATAAATATATTACCAAATCAATTACCAAGACATTATGATGGGGCCAGAGATGGGCCCCCATCACCAGTGGGCCCCTGGTGCTTGCACCCTCCTTGTACCCCCAGTAGTTCCGCCACTGATGTTTAAGTAAGACTGCCTGGAAACTAATTATTGTTAATTGGCATTCTATCATAGAGATGTGGGGTGTTGGTTCCCTATGCTTCATACATTTATTTTTGCATTTGTTAGAATAACCTTGTGTTTGGTTTTGGTTTGTCTTCCTATGCAGACATTTGGAATCTGTATCTTTCAATCAAGAGGGCGCTGAGAGTGGCTTCCTTTTCCCAAGCAGTGCTGATTAAGATTTTCGGACAAAGGCTGAAAGGTATCTTTCATGTTCTGTCATTTCAAACGTGGAATTTCCATCGACCACAATTTTGTACCTGCAGTTTTAAGTACAAAGCGTTGGCACTCTTGGTTTTTCCACGTTGTAATTACATCATCTTTTATCACCACCGAGTGTTTTAGAGGTCTCATTCCTTTTAGTGGTTAAACTGGCCACCTGATGCATACTACTTTAGGCCTATACTACTTTAAAGTGTCATGCGTCCTGACTTATAGTGTTATAGATTAATTTTTGTTTCTATTCATTTGCTGATCTTGTTTCTTCTACTTGTTCATGTATTTGCATTCTATAGTATGGAAAATTAAAATGCCTTTTTAAAGGCTTAATCCCACGTGGAGTTCGTTAAATTTGAGTCGCATTAGTCTATTAATAATGAAAGGATAAACCCACTCTGCGTTCTTACAGAGCAATAAAGAAAAAATAATCGAAAAAAAAAAAAGAAAAAAAGGTCAAATGCTCTTCACACATTGTCGCAACGAGCAAATCAAAAGACTTGAGACGACACATCAAAAACCGTTATGAAAGACACCGACGCAGAGTCTAAAAACCGGAATAAAAAAAGGGCGGGAAAAACATCCACACTTTTCTCCCGCCACATTTGAAGCTCGTTCCTTAGGAAGTTAAATCCACAGTAGCTCTTCTTTCAGTCAAACTTTCAATGAATAGCTCCGCGAGACAAATGAATTTTATAAATCAGAAGTAGAGCAAACGTCCACTCAGCCTTCGCGGTCAAGCTCCGCGGTCGATGACGTCAGCACTGAATCGCCTGACAAAAGAAGCGCGCCAAACGCAGCATCTCATTAGGAAATGCTTGTCGCCAAACCGGAACTAAATAAATCAGGTTTAGAGGATGACTGGTTAAAAAACAGACCAAACAAACGAGAACCGATTTTTACCTCAGCGCCCCCTCCTGCACCTCACGTGATGAATGATGATGTAATAATAAGCAGACAGCGGAATAAATCAGGAGATGGCGTGATAATGGTGGCTTCCCAGAGGGCTCGTTTAAAAGCGTCTGGCTACGGAGGCCTTTTACGGGCTGCTCTGTGAGCAAGAGCCCGTGCTGACACAAGGTCAGCTAAATCAAAAACAACAACAAACATACGGAGGCCTCCAAGGGAGCTAGACCATTGTTATGAGGTGTAGCTTTAGGATGGGTTTTGTCGTAATTACTAACCGGGTCAAGGTAATTGGGTCGTCGCACAGGGCAAAATTTATGCACATAATTTTTAAGTACATTCTGGGTACGCAACGATGCTCGTATTAACGGGGTCACTATTTATTACACCTGTTTTCTTTAAAATGTTCTTTAATTTCAATTACTGCTAACTGCTCTTGAGGACGATGAAACTAGTGCATCATTGCATATAATTTCATTTAGAAGAGCTTTTTTTTTATTTCGCAGCCAAAATGCGATTGTAAAACTAAATATTTCTTTGTTGTTTATAGTATGGCTGTTGGAAATACAATGTGGATCATATATATCTCTCTCTCTCTCTAATCTCTGCTCTCTCTCTCTCTCTATCTTCATCCTCTCTCTCTCTCTCTCTCTCAACTCTCTCTCTCTCTGGCATTTTATTTTTACTAATTTTTTTTGGTTGAAAGAGCGGTTATACTCCAAAAAATAAATGACTTAAACTAAACGTCCATTAATTTAAACCAAACTTTGGTTATACCTGATGCCGGGGCACTTCGTAAGAAATGGAGGAAGCCATATTATATGGACCAAACAAACACACAACATAGTATATATTTGATATATTATATATAATATATATATATATACATATATAGATATATATATATATTATATATATAATGTGTGTGTAACTGGATGATTTTTTAAACCTTGAATTTATAGACGTAGAATTGATGCGTTTGAGAAATGTGCAATGAAAAAAGCTTTTATTGAAGAAAATTCTAGGCAAACTTTCTTCTTACAAGTGAAACCCAAGTTGCGACAATAGGATGAACACGTCCCACGGAGCCAATATGCATTTGAGGGCGAACAGACCTTGAGCGCATTTTGTAGGCTCGTATATTTCAATCTGGATGCTTGTACAGGTTTGAAGACAAGACTCTTAGATCATTTAAAAAAAAAAAAGAATATTTACATTAAAATGGGACTTGACATACATTTTATCACGTGACATATTCAACACAAAAGCGTCTTTTGTTACATTGACATATATCAGAAATCCCCCGTTTGTGGGGGGGCTAGTGCCGCCAGTGCACCTCACGCGGTGCAATGTAGGCTTTACTTCAGGTTCTTTGCAGGGTGCCCTCGGCCCCCAGCAGCAACAACCCCTTTCGCTCCTTTTACTGTACTTCCTTTCATATTCTCTTATTACGCCCCACCCCCCCACCACCGCAACCCTCTCCTAACAATTGCTTCATAGTGAGACTGCGAGGTTTCCCTACTGTTTACATCCTTTCAAACCCTTTACTGTCGATTTCCATTTCAGCGCTGAATGACCTCATAGGTCCCAGTGCTTGGCCTTTGGCCTAAATCTATATTCAGCTCAACTCAATTCACTTATTTACTTATCTGTATAGTTCATTTATATTCACATTTATTTATTTATTTATTTTTTATTTATTTATCTATTTAACTATTTATTTATTTCTCCTTGCAGTTGTTGTCGATGGAAAAGGTCGATTTATTTGATTTACTTATTTATTAACTTTATTATATTTATTTCTCCTTGCAGTGTTGTTGATGGAAAAAGATCGATTTATTTATTTATTTATTTATTTATTATTTCTCCTTGCAGTTGTGATTGGAAAAAGATCGATTTATTTATTTACTTATTTATTTACTTCTTTATTTATTTATTTATTTCTCCTTGCAGTTGTTGTCGATAAAAACGAGATCTTTAGGTGCAGATGCATATTCTCAGATTCTAAGTTACGTAAGTTAAGCAGTGTAGTGTTCTGTTACTGCACTTCATAACCTTTTCAAAGTCGATCGCTATTTAATTTCCTTCGGTTTACTTTTGTATTTTTTAACTTAACCCTTTGCTTATTGAGACTTTCAAGTAGATATGATATTCCTATATGTGCTTTATTTTGACTATTATTTTGAACCTGAGCGTTTACAAGGTCTATTGAATATGCAGAGCTGTTTAGTGAATGCCTTTGCAGTTGCACGTGAAAATCGGCTATTTTTTTCTGGAGAGTGATTTCAAGTTTTATATGAAATATGCAGAGCGATTTAGTGAATGCCTTTCTAATTACACGTGAAAATCGGTTATTTTTTCTGGAGAGCGTTTAAAGTTATATGAAATATGCAGAGCGACTTAATGTATTGGCAATTGCATGTACGTGAAACTACGTTATTTTTCTCTAGAGTGAGCGGTTTAAATTTATATGAAATATGCAGAGCGATCTAGTAAATGCCTTTGCACTTGCACGTGAAAATAAGTTACTTTTTCTGGAGAGCGGTTCAAAGTTACTAAATCAAATAGCAGTCACTTAATGAATGTCTTTGTAATATGTACGTCAAAATAGTTATTTTTATAGAGAGCGGTTTAAAGTTATATATAAGATGCAGGGCGATTTAGTGAATGCCTTTGCAATGGTATGTACGTGAAAATAAGTTATTTTTCTGGAGACGGTTTCAAGTTATATGACATATGCAGAGCGCTTAATGAATGTCTTTGCGATATGTACGTGAAAATAAGTTATTTTTCTGGAGACGGTTTAAAGTTATTTGAAATATGCAGAGCGATTTAATGAACGTCTTTGCAATTGCACGTAATACGTAAAATAAGATTGAGGGTCCCGTATAGGACTCTCTGCCATCTTTCCTCACCAACACCCAACCTTTCGCTTTCCTTCTCAGTCCCATTATACTTTGGAACTGGTTGAGATCACTCTTCACGGAATGGGATGACTTCTGAAAGGTCTTCCAGCTCTCCGCTTCCTTTCCTTGTGTTTCTCTTTTGTTTTAGTTTGCATTCAGCTGTCGTCCGTCTTCGAAGGTGGGTTATTCAGCGAGGTCTTTTCCTATAGTCTTTTTTTTTAAGGAAGTCTGAATCATCCCGATTCGGCAGAGTGGCTGAATAAATATGTAATTGGAAATGGAGATTATTTAATGTTGATTTATGTCATATCCCGTTACAGTTGAATCATGCGTTTTAATGAAAACCGTATTCTAACGCCAGTTCGTCTCGTCATGTGTATCTGTATCAATAATAATAATAATAATAATAATAATAATGGTCTTTAAAGTCCACAATAAAATATTGATGGAAGCAGTAGTAGAAATTTTATAAAACTAAGTAAAAGCTTTCGAACCGCGGGTAGGGTTCGAAAGCTTTTACTTAGTTTTATATAATTTTACTACTGATTCATTAGTATTATTATTATGGACTTAAAAGGACATTACTTGTGCCGTCGTAACTGAGATTGCTACCCAATAATAATAATAATAACAATAATATAATAATAATAATAATAATAATAATAATTATACTTTATTAAAAGTAATGGCTACTTCAGCAGCATTACACTTGTAGAGATTCTTCTCTATTTTCCGAATAGCGGCTTTTTCCGCACGCACCAAACATCAAGAGGCCATCTCCCGGGATGTGATCATCCAAAACACGAAGATCATCGGGAAGGCCCATGATGCCCGTCGGTTACGCCTGCTGGAGGCGCTTCTCATCCAAGCAAGTAAGACCTACACTAAATACGACGCAGGAAGAATTTCTCCTCCCTACGAGTATGAGAAGACCTGCCACCAACAATGACACCACCGAGCACGACAACTCCACGGAAGACGACCGCGAACGAGATACTCCCGCAGCCAATCATAATCAAGTTAGCCGTGACGTCCCGCAGCATAGCGAAACGCCATCGACGTAACCGCGCCGCAAGGAAGGTCTAGGCGGCTGCAGGACTTACAGTATCGCAACCATCAACGCATGGAAAGTGGCTTGAGACCCGGTTCAAGCCACCAATGAAAACGAAGACCTACCGCCACCAGCCCAATAGTAGATCAGCATGGGGCAGACCCCCCTGCTGTCAACTCAAAATATAAACGAGGACGGACACCGCTTCAAGATCAGTCACCCTCAGCTTCCCAGCCCGAGGAGTCTGGCAGCTTTCAAGAAAGAGAGAGAGAGAGAGAGAGATGAGACTATATATATTATATATATATATATATAATATTTATATATATATATATATATATATATATATATCGTAATGACTTTGATAACTATGGTATCATAGTTTATCTGTAAAATTCAAATATATACACCAAAAATTTTGACTCTGTATTTGATCATGACCTCCATAGGCGCTCTACTAGCCTGTCTAAGTAGCCCGGAAAAACCAAAAAAGCTATTCGGAAAATAGAGAAGAATCTCTACAAGTGTAATGCTGCTGAAGTAGCCCATTACTTTTAAAAATAAAGTATGCTTGAGAGAGGGCTGCTTCCTAAATAATAATAATAAATAATAATAATCATAAGAGCACTAGGCACGATCTCAAGATCCCTGAAAAGGAATCTAGAAAAACTAGAGGCTGAAGTAGCTCCAGGACTCATGCAGAAGAGTGTGATCCTAGAAACGGCGCACATAGTAAGAAAAGTGATGGACTCCTAAGGAGGCAGGATGCAACCCGGAACCCCACACTATAAATACCACCCAGTCGAATTGGAGGACTGTGATAGAGGAAAAAAAGAAAGAAATAATAATAATAAATAGGGAAAAACTCTCTATCGAGAGATTATATATAATGTTCTAAAGGGTCCACAATAATAAAATGTGTTAATGCCCCGTCCCGTATAATAATTTTTTAAAACTTTACAAAAAAGCTTTCTAAACATTTCCCTGTGGGTTCATTTTCAGCCCAAATGAACAATTAGTTACAGTTACTGAGGTGAATTTAAAATCAAGAGTCGTTGAAGATCGTGACACCGGTCGTTAGCTCGTTAATGGACCAGGTATTGAAGAAAAGAGGGCAGCTAACAATAATAAGAATAATAATAATCACGTGTCACAAAAATTGTGAAAAGAATCGAGCTCTTTGTTGCTATATATAATTTTAGATATGTATTTACACTTAACATTAATGAGGGTTTCCTCAATAATAATAATAATAATTTAAATAATAATAATAATATACCACATGTGTCAAAAAACTGTTAAAGAATCGAGCTCTTGTTGCATATATATATATATATATATATATATATATATATATATATATATGATATATATATACATATATAATTTTAGATATGTATTTACACATAACGTCATGAGGGTTTCCTCTATAATAATAATAATATAATAATAATAATAATAATAACAATAATAGGTTTAGCATTAGCAAATTCTACGTAATGACTGATACCCGATTCTGTAACCAACCTAAAAACATAAAATGATTCTGAGAAGACAGACACACGACATTTACCGATTACTGGCGAGACATCCCAGCGACGTCCCTTAGACCAGTGGTGGATTTAGGGGGTGGGGTCGACCGCCACCTAGTCACGTGCCCCTCCCCCTCCACCGAACCCGCCGCCCCAATGGTTTATGAATACTAGAACATGCTTTCTTTCAATTAATCATTATAAAGTAGCAGAAATTTTGCCTAGTTAATGATTATTTCAACAACCAACACAACTGTACGCACAAAAGCAATAACAACAACAACAACTACTACTGTGCGTATATATAGTATATACGTATATATATATATATATATATATATATATATATATATATATATATTATATATATATATACATAAATAAATATTGATATATGTGTACCGTGTGTGTGTATGTATTACCCACGCAACTGTATATATATATATATATATATATATATATATATATATATATATATATATATATATATATATACAAGCGAATTCCACAGGAAAATGATAGTCAGAAATCCAAGAGCTTTCGTCTTTACTCAGACAATGTATCCGTAAAGACGAAGCGCTTGGATTTCTGACTATCATTTTCCTGTGGAATTCGCTTATTTATGAAGTCACGTGCATCTACAGTGATTTTTTAAGCATATATATATATATATATATATATATATATATATATATATATATATATATATATATATATACGATGATAAATCTTAAGATGCCCCCTATGAAATACACGTGAATCCGCCACTGTCTTAGAAATCCAGATGTCAAGTAAGTTACCGTTCGGTGATGTCTGCCTGGGAAGTCGTCACAGTTCCGTAGCGCTCAGGGGAGGTGATGATGTCCAGGAAACGATGACTCGATGAGTTGATGATGTCGGATTGTCAGATGGTCGTCACTGCCATCGTTAATGGATGATGATAAGGCTTTTAACTTACTTAAACTCACTTCTGTTGAGTTGGAAGGAATAGTTTCCCTTTTCATTTTGATGAATTAACTTGAGTATGGAATTCAGGCAGAGGCCAAGCGCTGGGACCTATGAGGTCATTCAGCGCTGAAACGGAAACTGACAGTAAAAGTGGGGTGATAGTCGTAACAGGATGAAAACCTTAAAGCAGTTGCACTATGAAGCAATTGTTAGGAGAGGGTAGAAAAGTTAAGTATATCTTAATTGTACCAGACCACTGAGCTAATTAACAGCTTTTGTTTTTACGTAGCTAGGAACCAATTGGATACCTAGCAACGGGACCTACAGCTTATTGCGGGATCCGAACCCCATTATATCGAGAAATGAATTTCTATCACCAGAAATAAATTCCCTGATTCCTATGGTCGAGCCGAGAATCGAACTTTGGACCTCCGGATTGGTAGCCGAGC